>NC_091950.1:228758616-228988616 GCF_031021105.1 Erythrolamprus reginae
GCATACTGGTGCACTGCGTGCGCATCCTGTGCATGCCTGTGCATGCATTCCCTCATGTGATTTTGCTTCTGCGCAGAATGTATTATGCGTGATTTTGGCAATTTTTTATTTCCACACATGCGTAGAAGCAAAAAAACCCCACCAAAATCTCACACGTTCGAGCATCCGCTCATAAGATTTTGCTTCTGTGCATGTGCAGGAAGCAAGAAAAAAAGGCCAAAAATTCAAGAAAAAAAGATGGTGCCACCTGCCATCCTGGCAAAGACACCACCATAGCGCAATCTGCCAGCTGCTACCAGAACAGAGCTCCAAGGCATACCAGTAGCAACCCACCACTGATACAGTTTCATACTGACTGATAAATAATCTGAATATATTATCACAAAAAGAGCCTATTTTAATTTATAGCAGGTTACCATCTAATTTTTTTTGGGTCTGGGTGGAAAAGTATAATGTCTAAGTGGCACATTTTCATGCCTGGACGTTTGATTGACTTTGAACGGTCAGTAAATGAAACATTGTAATTCGAGGACAACCTTTTTCTGGGAGCGCTTTTGTCCAGGGCTGTCAGCGATGGGGCTGCAGGAGAAGCGGAGCAGGCGTTCCCGAAGCGCTTGGAGAAAGCGCTTTCACAGCCGCTTCACTGGGAGCACTTTTGCTGAGCCAGCCCCTTTGCTGACAGCCCTGGCACTGAGCCCCCAAATGATGCAGGGAGCCTCCAGCAGCCGCCCCTCTGCTCCAGGTAAATGTACTATTTAGAGGGGGGAAGAAGTCTGAAATTCGTATATGTTTATGTTTTCCTTTTAATTTTCTTTTGTTAAAATCTGATTTTCTTGGTTTATAGAAAAATGTATAAGGAAAGAAGGAAGCACTTTGGCATAATGGTTAATAAGTTAGAAATATAATTGGTGTTGTACTTTTTGAAGGAACATTAAGGAGGGAACTTAATTAAAAGAAAATGTATGTAACTGGATGACAAAATTAGAAAAAAACCTTTTGCAACTTTTTTGATGATTGATATTAATTACTAACAAAATACTGCATTTTATTCATGGAAAACTAGATAGTACAATGTATTGTTTGAATGTGTGTTGAGAGAAAATTTTTAAAAAAATTACACACACCCCCAAAAGGTCCTTCCTTCCTCCGTCCCTCCATTCATTTCATTCTTCCTTCCTTCCTCCCTCGCTCCCTCCATTTCTCCTTCCTTCCATTGTTCCCTCCTTCCCTCCCTCCTTCCTTCCTCTCCACTTCTCTCTTTGCTCTCCCTTTTTTCCTTCTCTCCCCTTCTCTCTCATTTGTTTCTTTTTCCTCTCCCTCATTCTTTCCCTCCATCATTTTCTCATTTTTCTCTTTCTCTTTTTCTCTCTCTCACATTCCCTCCCCCTCTCACTTTCCCCCCTCTTCCCCTCTGTCTCTCTGCGTCCATCTCTGTCTGAGCCAATAGGGAGGAAAGGGGGGGGGTATTTCTCTCAAATTACTGGCTTGAGCCAAATCTAGAAACCCAAGAAGAACTGGCAGAAGGTTTACATTTAATAGATTTTGAGCAGTTGAAAAAAAGAAGAAGTGGTGTGCTTCCCCCTCCTTAAGAGAGCCTTCGGGGCTTACCGAGCACCCTTCTCCCGGTCGAACTCCTTCGGTAACTGTCACCCCGCTTCTCTTCTCCCTCCACCCAGGCAAGGTAGCTGCTGCTGCACAGGCGCATTCTGCCAGCAACAAAGATTGGCAGCCCTTTGCAAAGGGGAACTGGATTAACTCTTCTTGTCCTGGTGCCTGATTTGAGACAATGCAGCCTTGCTCACCCCACAGAGCTCTCGGGTGCAAATCCGAGATGCCCAGCGCCACCTTGGACCCGTTATGCCATGCACTTTTCTAACCCCTCCTCGGGCATGTACCCCAAAGGTGGCAATTCGAAAGGGCGGCTGCAGGGCACGCGAAGTGGGAGTCCACCCGACTGAACAAAAGCAGCTCCGGCTGTGATGGCCGTTCTCCACTGCACTGCTCAGAGAGTCCAACGTGGGTAATACTTCAGCCTTATTGGCAGGGACTGAGTTAAAAATTAGCATAATTATTATGTCCCGCCCACCACTGCCCCCTCTTAGCCAGTTTTAAAAACTCAGTCATAGAGTAGGGACTATGAGTTTTGTTCTCTCCAGTTAGGAGATAGATTCTATTAATAAATGCATGCTTCTGTTTCTTTAAAACTAATCTTTTCTTCTCCCTTTTTTTATCTCCCTCTGCAGGAAATAAAAGCTGGAGTTCCTGGACTGAGAGCCTCTGCCCTCTGGGGTATCGTTCTCCAACTCTTCACCCCTGAGAAGCCACAGCTCCCCGGAGCAAGCTTTGCTGACAGGGTGCGCTGGTATGGGGTCACTGACGTGAGCGATCAAACCCCCCTCCCCAATTAGACCCAGGTACCTCCTTGGGTGGCCAGCGTGAGGCAGCACCTCCGGATCGGTTGCTATACCGAGTGTGAGGGGTCCCGGCTGACTCATTCCATTCAGAAGCTTGTAAAACAGCTATTTAGCGGCTAAAAGGACCGCAATTTAATCGCGGCGGCAGGGAAGCCTTGTAATTGCCGAGCAGGAATGGATTGCCCCCATCAGCACGGGGAGCACTAAATTGCCGAGAGGGGGCTGGAACGCCACCCCAGAGCTAACCGGCAAAATGGCAAATTATGGGGATTAAAGATTCCCCTTGCCTCGTTAAGGGACAATTTTCTCCTCCTGCCTGACGTCACGGTCGCCATTTTAGCACAATGACTCAGCTACTTAAAGTTTTCCCCAGCTGCCATGTTTTGGGACTAACAAGAGTTGCCATGACAACGAGGTCAGTCAACAGACTTCTCAAGTCATAGACCAATCAGCCACTAGGGGGCGATGACGCGCTTTTTAGGAGTCACAATTTGCTTAGTCATTTTGCAATCGACTGGCCTGGGAATAAGTCTCTCCTTGTTTGCAAGTCTGTGAGTAATTATATGATTATGTCGCAGTTACCACAAAACCCCCCTAGTGAGCTTAAAGTTCCCTCAACAAATAAAGGGAAAGACAAGGCTCATGGCACAAAATCTAAGGGGAAATCCTCAGGGAAGGCCTCCCAGTCCTCAGCACTAAAAGAGGCTGAGAAAAAGATTAAAGCCTTAGAAGCCCAATTGGAAACAACCAAGGCTAAGAAGGGCCCTAGCCCAACAGAGCCCCTCGGTCTCAGAGATTCCAATGGAGACCTTTCACTTCACAGGTGCAGGGGGATTGTCTCCTGATCGCCCTTTAAGTGCACCACCTGCAGAAGGCTTTCAGAGGGCAGAATGGTCCAGACCAGCTATACAGCCAGGGTCTCAACCATTTTCAGCTGCAGCAGCCACATTCACACCAACTGCAGCGGGCCTTAGAGGGCCCATGGACAATTGGCAAACAATGTCTCCATCCTTGCAGGATATGATTGCTTCGGCCTACTCTCAGGGCATTGCAGTGGGTGCCCAGCAGAGGCCTTCCACTCTCCCTAGGCCTACCAGACAGGATCCTTGGACTGTACCTGAGGTGGCCACATCTGTGCATGATTCCTTCCAGGAGGACCAAGACCTGGGTGAAATGCCCATGGACCAGGAGGATGAGCTTTCAGGAGATGAAGCCATCTTGCCTGAGCAACCTCCGTTAGCAGGTCTATTCAAGCAGTCTCTCTTCAGAGTTCTGTTAAATAAGGCCAAAGCCACTTTGACTCCTGATAACACTGCAAAGCCAGCAGCTCAGGATGTGGGCATCATGCCAGCAGCCAGACTCATCAACGAGCCACAGAAGGAGTCTGAGCACATCCCTGCAATACCCATCTTTGCAGAGAACATCAAAAAGCCCTGGAAGCAGCCAACTGCAGCCCTAGGACCATCAGCCTGGGACAGGAAGTTCTATACATTTGACCCAGAGGTGGAGGATCTACTCCAGTATCCCTCGGTGGATACACCAGTAACATCCTTGATGTCCAATGCAGTCGTGCCATCTGACATGGCAGATGGACTGAAGCCGGATGATAGAAGGGCGGAGAACATGATCAGACGAATTCATCAGCTGCATCTTTCTTTAACAGGACCTCCATCCTATGGTTGAAGGATATGCTTGCCAGACTAGGCCCGGAAGATGCCAGGCTCCGCCAAGATGTTAATAAGCTTATTGCTACTACAGAATTCTCCGCGGATGCCACTTTAGCGGCAGCTAGGTTCTCCTCCCGCACCTTGGCATCGAACTTATCAGCTCGACGCTTGCTTTGGCTCCGTTCGTGGCAGGCAGACGCCAAATCGAAATGGCGCCTCGCTGCGGCCCCGTATCAGGGCTCTCAACTCTTTGGCGAATCCCTGGACAAGGTCCTCATTGAGGATAGGGACAAGAAAAAAGTTTTGCCACGATCAGCAAGGCGTCAGGACAGGCGGGGAGCCCCTTATTACCGCAGGCAGTCCTTTCGTTCTGACCCCGCCTCATCTTCATCCCCGGTCACAAGACCTTACGGTCAGGGGACCTATACACCCACCTATCGCACTGACCGAGGAAGCTATGGGAACAGAAATCAACAGTTCCAACAATCCCGTAGACCATTTCGAGGAGGCAATAGGGGAGGCTATCGAAAGCAGAAGTGACTCCTCCCAGGACAGTCCCATCGGTGGGCGCCTGCAGTGCTTCACCGACTTTTGGGAGTCCATATCCACAGACGTCTGGGCCTTGGACGCCATAGCTCAGGGTCTTCAACTAAGTTTTCTACACCGGCCTCCCAACAGGTTTATAGAAACCTCATTGAATCAACCACAAAAGCGAGCCATCATCCTGCAGGAGGTTCAACACCTCCTCAACATAGGAGCAATAGAGCCTGTACAAATGCGTCAGGAGATGCTGGGATTCTATTCCATCGTGTTTGTGGTACCCAAGTCTTCCGGCGGCTGCCGCCTAATTTTAAACCTGAAACAGCTGAACCTTTACATCAGGTACCAACGCTTCAAAATGCATTCTCTGCACACTATTCTAGCATCTATCCGCCACCGGGACTGGATGACCTCCATCGATCTCAAGGAGGCATACCTCCATGTCCCGGTCCATCCACACCATCGACAATTCCTCCGCTTCTCTCTTCTCAACCAGCACTTCCAGTACAAGGCCATGCCCTTCGGTTTGTCCTCAGCTCCGAGGACATTCACCAAAATTTTGGACGCTCTAATAGCAAGCCTCAGGGCTCAATCCATCCGTCTTCTAGCATACCTAGACGACGTTATCATTCTCTCCAGAAGCCCTCAACAAGCCAGACAAGACCTGGCCCGGACAATAGATTCACTAGAGAGGGCAGGGTTTACCATCAACCGAGCCAAGAGTCATCTAGAACCGACTATGCGCCTGCTCCATCTGGGCGCTATAATAGACTCTTCGACAGGCCTAGTCTTCCTCTCATCAGAGAGGAGGCAGAAGATACGGGCACTGGTTCGTTCCATCTCCCGTCGCAACAGGACCTCCCTAGCACAGCTGTCTCAACTGCTAGGGATGTTCATTTCTTGTATCAACATTGTTCCTTGGGCCCGGCTTCACGCTCGCCCCCTTCAATGGTTCCTCCTCCCCTTCCAAAGGGCTCGTCTCAGCAACTCAAAAAGACAAGTGCACCTGACCACTACAGTTCGCCTTTCCCTCACGTGGTGAACCTCACCGGCCTTAACCAAGGGCTCCCCCTTCTTGGCTCACCAGGAGGTGACGATAACCACCGACGCAAGTCTTTCTGGCTGGGGGGCGCACTCACGGGAACAGGTGGCCCAGGGCAGGTGGTCCCCAGCAGACTTGGAGGATCCCAATATCAACAGACTGGAGTTGCGAGCGGTGTTCAAAGCTCTACAGTCGTTCTCGGACATGGTAGAGGGCCAACGTGTCCTAATCTTAACGGACAACGTGGCAACAAGGGCACATGTGAACCACCAAGGTGGCACACGCTCAGACCGCCTGATGCAGGAGGCCCACAAGCTAATGTCATGGGCAGAAAGACATCTAGCATCGATCCGAGCGGAGCATATCTCGGGGATAGAAAACACCCAGGCGGACTGGTTGAGCCGGACGACAATCGATCCCGGGGAATTGACATTGAACCCGGAGGCATTCCAACTAATGGTGCAAAGGTACGGAGTACCAGTAGCAGACCTCTTTGCCACACAACACAACCGGCAATTGCCCAGATTCTTCTCCCGATTTCCGACACCAGAGGCCGAGCAGGTCAATGCACTGCTATCACCATGGCCCAAGGGGCTTCTGTACGCCTTTCCCCCAGTCTGTCTATTGCACAGGGTGGTGGCCAAGATCATTTCCGAGGAGGCGGACATTCTCCTCGTAGCTCCTTACTGGCCCAGGCGCCCCTGGTTTGCCGACCTGATGGGATTGTCAATCTTACCACCATGGAGAATCCCACTTCAACGGCTGGTCCTGACACAGGGATCAATAGTGCATCCAGACCCACAGTGGTGGAAGCTTGCCGTGTGGAGGTTGAAGGGAACCGCATGAGAGAGAAACAGGTTCCAGAAAGTGTCATTAACACCATTCAAGCAGCACGGCGACCATCAACGATGCGTATTTACCAGGCTACCTGGGCGGCATACTGCACCTTTTGCAGAGCTCAGGGAATCACGCCCTTGTCGTCCTCAGTACTACATCTCCTGGAATTCCTCCAGAAAGGACTAGACCAAGGGTTGACGCCCAACACACTCCGACGACAGGTGGCGGCGATAGCAACAGTTCTCCAACCAGACCCGTTTTGTCCAATTTCTCATCACCCCTTGGGTGAAGGACTTCCTACGAGGAGCAGCAAACCTGTCTCCTCCCGTCATACACCACTTTCCATCCTGGGACTTACCATTGGTTCTAAGGGTGTTAACAGGACCCCCCTTTGAACCTTTGAGGGAAGTATCACTTCGTTTTCTCTCAATAAAAGTAGCTTTCCTAGTAGCCATCACCTCGGCCCGTAGGGTCTCGGAACTTGCAGCACTATCGGTTCGGCCGGACCTCTGTGTTTTTCATCCAGATAGAGTGACTCTGCGTCTGGACCCCTGTTTCATACCCAAGGTTAACACCAGGTTTCACAGAGCCCAGGACATTGTCTTACCAGATTTTTGCACACATGGCTCTCACCCATCAGAGCTGCGGTGGCATAAGGTGGACGTGAGAAGAGCAGTTAAGATTTATATTCACCGCACTAGCACCTTCCGAAAGTCGGAGGCCCTCTTCGTGTCTTTTCTCCCTTCTTCAATGGGAGGAAAAGTTTCATCTAAGACCATCAGCAGATGGATCAGGACTTGTATCATCGAAGCCTATCGGTCCACAGCAACACCCTTACCGGGTAGGATTACAGCCCACTCTACCCGAAGCGCGGCTACCACAGCCGCTTGGACTATGCAGGCGCCAATTGAGGACATTTGCAGGGCAGCTACCTGGGCTGCCCCTACGACCTTTATTAGACACTACCGCCTAGACTCTTTTGCTTCAACGGAGGCAGCCTTCGGCAGAAGAGTGCTACAGGGAGTTTGTGTTCCAGCGCCCCTGGTCCGGCCTATCCCTCCCTAGAATGTGGCTTGGGTATATCCCACGTTGGACTCTCTGAGCAGTGCAGTGGAGAAGAACCGTTGAACTTACCTGAACGGTCTTCTCGCTGCACTGCGAAGAGAGTCCAAACCCGCCCGGCCTTTTGGCCCAGGTGCACAGTTTCTTAAGGGTTACAGTTGTTAAATAAAAGTTTTTGTTCCTTACTATTCCTTCGTTTTTATCACTGGCTAAGAGGGGGCAGTGGTGGGCGGGACATAATAATTATGCTAATTTTTAACTCAGTCCCTGCTAATAAGGCTGAAGTATTACCCACGTTGGACTCTCTTCGCAGTGCAGCGAGAAGACCGTTCAGGTAAGTTCAACGGTTCTTCCACCTCTCAAGGTCTTCGGCTCCAGTCAGTCGGCCCGTCCGGCCACTGTTTGCAAAGGCATCCCCCAACTCCAGACGCATCAATCCTGGCCGGCTGCTGCCCCCCACGTTTTTTTAACCCCCTCCCTCCAGGCATGCTTGACTCCTCGGTGTGTGTCGCTAGCCTTTGGGCGGGAAGCAGCATTCAAAATCTCTGCACGGGAGGCTGTTGGTGAGTGCGCCAGCGTGCACCTGCACACCTTAGGGGGAACACTGGCTACCATATTTGTAAAAATCCAGATGATCATGGTTTTACAACTAGATCTGAAAGCCCTATGAAAATTAGTTGAAAGAATGGAGATTAAATTAACACCTTTGCTCTTTATTTTTAAATCCTGTTAAATTCTGTTGGGATTGCTTAACTCATATGCATAAAAGGACTGAAAGGCTAGAATTAGTTTACTATTTATTTGATTTACCCAGACGGTCTTTTCCTTTGAAAGGAATCTGATGAAATGGTTAGAAAAAAGTAGGAATGGGCATAAAGCCATTTATTAGATTTTTTTTCATTATTGCTACATCTTGTAAACCTTGGAAGTGCTAAAAAAGCTACATGTTAGATTTCTTTATTGTGAACTAGATTTACTAAATTCAGAGTATTTACTATATAGGGGGGACAAGAAATTGAGTTAAGACAAGTGTTAAATGAAAAGCTACTGCACAATATAACCCTTCTCTGAGAGAATCTGAATTTACCTGGGAATAAGTTTCATTGAATTCAGTGGGATTTATCCCCTCCCCCCCCCCCCCCAAAAAAAAAAAAGAATGACATTCTTTCTGTGGAAAGCTGAGCAACCACAAGTTTATTTCTTCTGGCCTATAAAACACTTGCGTCAGGAAGTATTATGCCTTTCTTAAATTGGATAAATTATTGTTACAGAGGGTGGTTTGCCACTGAACCTAGGGACCAGATGAGCCCATTAATTGCTGCGTACCTATTGGGTGTATTTGAAAATGTGCTAATTCATTTATTTAACCATGGTTTATTGAATTAGCTCAGTAGACCTTCATAGTTCACACAACAAATAGAACTATAGACTAATCACTCTATGCATGTATGATACACTGAGCCTTAAATTAGTCTGATAAAATTTCTTATCGGCACATCGTACTCATTCATTCTTTCTTGTATAGAAGTAAGGAGGTAATATTTTCCAAAGAAGTTTGATTTATAGAGTGCAACTAATACTAACTCTCTTTGTATTTGAGCTACTAGATTCACAATGGATTTTGGGGGTGGGGGGTAGAGTTGTCTTCGAGTCAGTGTTGTTTCTGGGCAACTGCCTTAGGCAAGTCTCTAATTTTCTTAGCAACTTTTTCCAAAAGTGGTTTTTTGTAGCCTTTTTATTCCTGGGGCTGAGAGTGGGTGACTGGTCCAAGGTCACCCATTTGACTTTGTGCATAAGTGGAAATATTTAAGCCTGGTGCCTTAATCACCATAGCAAACTGATTCTTTATAGTTTAGTATAGTTCCATTCATTATTTTAAAAATCTATTCATTATTATAGCCTACAATTACCTACTTACCTATGTTGGAAATATGTATTTTAAACATTCTTTAATAAGTCAAGTCCTTTATATGCAAATAGATTATTTCTTTCTGGTTTGTTTGTTTGTTTGTTTGTTTCTCCTCTTAGTCTTTCAATCGGGTTGTTTCTGTAAATGCGTAAATATCTGCAGAACTTTTTACGGAAATACCGGTAGGTTGAATTGCATTGTGCAATTTGCATGTGAAAAACTTATTTTTCATTGCTATGCATTTTCTTTGGTTGTCTTTTGTGAATTAGTATCAAGACAAAAGCACACAGCATTATTAATTTTAGTAGATTGCAATCTTTACATCTTTTTAAAAAGAATAATACTGATTATTGAGAAACTGCATGTCATATTGCCTCTGTATCAAGGTTTGTTGATCAGAGACAGACATACATAAGGAAAATATGCTGCTTTCCTGAATATTGTATGTACCCACACCACAAGTCACTTGGTCCTTTATTGCTTTGCTGCCAGAATCAACTTCCCACTATATTGACTTAAAACATACACATATTCACACTCATATACACAAAAACCTGACTATCACTATCTTGAGTTGCCATCTTTAATATAATTGCAAATTCAGAACACAATTTCTTTATTGCGTCTATTGCCTTCTTTCACCATGAGGACATTCTAGGTCTTTCTTCCTTAGAAACATCTTTCATTAGGATACAAGTAATTTTATGGCATTAATTGCTTCCTCTACATTTTGCTGACTGTGACATAAAGACTCCCCCTAATAATTTTTAAAGGATTTATCTATAGGATGCAGCCATTGTTTCACCCCATGGAGGGAGCTGTCAGCTGCCACCTTATGCTTGTGCTTCACTACCAGGCGGTGAGAGACAGCCATGAACTGTTGGAAGGAAAAAGGAAAGAGGAATGTTTCAGCAAACGAAAGCAAGTGCTCTGTCTCCTTGTTCTGCCGGCATGTCTCAACCGCCCATAATTACAGGGTAATTAGTCCAGGAAGACACACATCACACGATAAAAGGAAAACCCAAAAGTTTTTATAAACAGAAAAACAGAAACAGCTCCCTTTTTAAATGTCAAAGGGATTTTTTGGTACACATAAGGCACAGGTTACAGTGATCCCTCGATTTTCGCGGGGGTTACGTTCCAAGACCTTCCGCGAAAATAGATTTTCCACGATATAGCAGCGCGGAAGTAAAAACACCATTTTTGGCTATGGACAGCCAAAAACTACCCCCACGCACCCTTTTTCAAAGCAGTACAAGGAGCCAGGCTTGAAATTAGGGCAGGGAACGACGAAAGTGCGGAAGCCAACAAAGATTGCTTTGAATGTCGGCTGCTCCCGCCCCCCCCAGCACCCGGCCGCTTGCCCGCCCGCCCGCCACTCGCCGCTCGTCCACCCGCCGTTCGCCCGGCCGCTTGCTCGCTGCTCGCCCGCCCGCTCGTCCACCGTTCATCCGCCATTCGCCCGGCCACCCGCCGTTTACCCGGCCGCTCGCTCGCCGCTCGAGAGCAAGAGGGGGAGAGATAGAGAAAGAGAGAGAAGGAAAGAAAGAAAGAGATGAGAGAGGGAGGAAGAGAGTGTGAGAGAGGAAGAAGCAAGAGAGAAAGAGAGAGAGAAAGAAAGATGAGAAAGGAAGGAAGAGAGTGAGAGAGAGGAAGAAAGAGAGAGAGAGAAGAGTGGAAGGAAGAGAGAGAGAAATGATAGAAAAAGGGGGAGAAAAAAAGAGAAATGAGAAAATGATTGAAGCAGAGAATGACAGGAAAGAAAGAGAAAGAGACAGAGAAGTGACTTGGTGATGACGTATGACGTCATCGGGTGGGAAAAACCATGGTATAGCAAAAAAACCGTGGAGTATTTTTTAATTAATATTTTTTGAAAAACCGTGGTATAGCGTTTCGCGAAGTTTGAAGCCGCGAAAATTGAGGGATCACTGTAAATGCAATCCAATTGCTCACCCAATAACTGGGAAATTGAGTCCAATTCTAAAGTCCAGAGAGTCCATACACAATCTTGAACAGCACAAAAACCACGACCTTGACGAAACAATGAATCAGATAAATTGCCATGAGGCTAAAACACCAGGCTGCGCTTTTATCTGTAGCACTAATTACTCTTGTAATAATCCTTCCGTTGTTGTCTCCTATGCATCATGGATGTGTTATTAATTCTTGTTCAGATGATTGATCTCCTCCTGGACTGTCTGCCAAACTCCCCTCCTCCCTGTCACTCACGTCTCCTTGGTTAGAGGAAACTTCATCGGCAGATTCCACTGGGAGCAAAACAGGCCTGCGGCATGTGGATGTCTCCCCCACATCCACCTTCACATTCCTTGGGGCAGGAGCTGGGCCAGAGCTAACCACAACACTCCTCAAGTTGCTGCCTAAAGGTCACCCAGCTGGAAGAAGGAGGTGGCCACATACCAAACTATACTCAAACCAATCATTATGAAAACATCTTGCCTGAACCTGATTGGTTATCCTGATGTGGCAATGAGGGAGGGAAATGTAGAATATAGGGAATTTGGAGTGCAATTTTCAGTTCTGGCTTTGCACTACTGCAAGACGCTTGATCTCTAATAAACTATACCTTTCCCAACAAACATTCCCAAGGAATGTTTTTATTTAGAGTTCTAAATTGTGGCAGGAGCCCAAATTTGTCCTTAATCATACTATAGTCTAACTTCTCTCATATAAGTTGGAATTTGGAAGATTAATACTGTGGAGATTTTTTTTAAAAAATGCTCCTATTTTTCATATAGGGTTATATTAATATTATATAGGGTTATAATATTCTAACAGTTATAGTCTTTTTTTTTTTTTTTTTTTTTTTTTTTATTATTAAAATATAGACATATACATCGATATATACAATATATGATACAAGTTACAATGCGGGGCATATCATATATAAAGAAAAAGGATAACAAAAAAAAAAACAAAAAACAAAAAAAAACAAAACAAGCAGAACAAACAAAAACAAAACTAATAACAGTATCGGCGAATAGGCAGGGGAGTTGAATTGAAAACGAAAATTAGATCTAGATATTTTTGCTCAATTAACATATTTCAAATAAGTTATCCAAAAGTGTTAGAAGCCAGCGTTGTATTTACATATTTTGTTAGAAAGTTCGCAAAAAATAATGATAGGTTTAGGTAGTTAAATACATATACAATCTCATGTAATAATATTAGATAATGAAATACGTTATACCGGATTTGTGACAGTTCATGGTTTGTTTTTTGTTTTTGTTTTTTTTTGGTTTTAAACCTTCTTAAAGCCAATTGGTCTCTCTGATATTTTCTAACCATTTATATAGAGGGTCCCAACAACTGTTAAATGTATCTAGCGGTTCGTTCCTGACTAATAGGGTCAGTTTCGACATTTCTGCGCAGTACATTATTTTCCTAAGTATTGCTTCTTTTGGGGGAAGATCTTCATTTTTCCACCACTGCGCATATGTTAGTCTTGCTGCGGTAGTTAAGTGGATGATAAGATGAGCTTGTGGTTTTGACAGTTTTTGCCTAATTATACCTAGTAAGAAACATTCAGGGGTTTTGTCGAACGTCAAATTTAATATTTCTTCAATCCAATTTCCAATCATCTCCCAATAGGGTTTGGCTTTACTGCATTCCCACCATAAATGAAAATATGTACCCAATTCTTGTTGACATTTCCAACAGATTGGTGAAAGTTTATTGTTCACTTTGGTTAGTTTAATTGGGGTAATATGCCAACGATAAAACATTTTGACCAGGTTTTCTTTATAAGAGGTGGCAATTGTCAGTTTATAGTTCCTTGTCCAAAGTGTTTGCCATTCCTCCTCTTTTATCTCTTTTTTAAGGTCTAGGTGCCATTTTTTAACATTGGATTTTTGGTTAAAGGAGTCCAGATCATTGTAATTTAAATAGCCATAGAAGTTTTTGATTATCTTATCTTGTGGGCCTATACATAGCTTATCTAACAAAGCATTTTTGGTAATCCCGGAATTTTTGGTGTCTTTGTTAAATTTGGTCTGGATCTGAAGGTATTCCCACCATTCCACTTTTTGGCCCAAATTTTCAAGTTCTAATCTTGTTTTAATTGTCCCATTTGGGTTTAAAATGTCTTTATATCTTAATATATTATTATTCTTATGTAGATTAGGATGTACATAGGCTTCTAAAGGAGCATACCACATGGGAATTCCTTTGTAAAATTTAGTTTTAGTTTTTTTCCAGGTGCCAATTAACGATTTTCTAATCAGATGGTTGGAAAAGTATTTGTGGGTTGACGGCTTTTCGTCCCAGAGATAATAATGCCACCCTGCATGGAGGTCGTGGCCTTCTAATTTAAGAAGTCTAGTATTTAATAAACTCATCCATTCTCTTGTCCAGTCTAGCGATGCAGCAGTATAGTAGTTCTTCCAATTTGGAAGGGCCAGACCGCCCTCTTCTTTTTTCCCTTGTAAGTATTTTAGTCGAATTCGAGGCCGTTTGTTTTGCCAGATAAATTTGTTGGTTATTTTATTCAAATTGGTAAAAAAGTCCTGTTTAACTTGTATAGGGATAGTTTGAAATAAAAACAATATTTTAGGCAGAGTGTTCATTTTTATAGCTGCAATTCTCCCAAGGAGAGATAGTTGTAAATTCCTCCATTTTGACAGGTCTTTATTTATCTTATCCAGTAATGTATCGTAGTTATTTGATTTCAAGCTTGACACTCTATTTGTTAGAATGATGCCAAGGTATTTGATTTTTGTGACAATTTGAATGTCTAATTTAGCAGATAAGATATCTTTTTGTGCTTGTCGCATGTTTTTGGTTAAAATTTGAGTTTTAGATTTGTTTATTTTGAGGCCTGCCACTGTACCATATTCTTCCAGAACTTCTAATAATTTAGGACCTGATTTTAAAGGATCTTCTAAGATAAATACCAAATCGTCTGCGAAAGCTTGGAGTTTATAAATTTCTTTCTTACAGTTTAGACCCCGTATGTCTTCCTTGTCTCTGATTATTCTTGTTAGTACTTCAAGAGTTAAGATGAATAGTAAAGGGGACAGTGGACAACCTTGTCTTGTGCCTTTGTGCAAAGAGATTTTGGATGATGTATCTCCGTTAAGGATTATATAGGCCGATTGGACAGAGTAGATAGCTTTTATTGCGTTAATAAATTTGGGGCCAAATTCCATATACTCCAGCTGTTTTATCATAAATTTCCAAGACACATTATCGAAGGCCTTCTGGGCGTCGAGAAATATTAACGCCACTTGTTTCTCATTATGGGCTTCGTAGTATTCGAGCGTGTCTAATACTATTCTAATATTATTCTTTAACTGTCTCCCGGGGAGAAAACCGTTCTGATCTGGATGTATAAAATAATTTAAAAAACTTTTGATTCTGTTCGCTAAGATAGAGGTGAATATCTTGTAATCGGCATTTAAAAGAGAGATCGGACGATAATTAGCTATATCTGTCTGGTCTGTATCTTTTTTTGGAATTAACGCTAGGTTTGCTTCTGTCCATGAATTTGGGATTTTGCCACTATCTAGAGCTTCATTTAACGTCTCTAAAAAGGCTTTTTCCATTTCTTTAGGAAGGTCCTTATAAAGTTCTGTGGGGAGTCCATCCGGACCTGGAGCTTTATTGTTTTTTTGATTTTTTATTACTTCCTTTAATTCTGTTTCAGTAATCGGTTTATTGATTATATTGACCATTTCTTGTGGTACTTTAGGGAGTTTAGCCTGTTCTAAGATTTCTTGAATTTTTGCGTCTTGGGTATTATTTTGCATAGTTTCAGAATGTTCATAAAGTTTACTATAGAAATCGCTAGCAATCGATTTTTTCCTTTCCAAGTCATGACATGGTTCCCCATTTTTGTTTTTTAGACAGTTTATCAGTTTCTTTTCCTTTTGCTTCCTGAGCTTATTAGCTAGCCATTTGCTAGGTTTATTGGCATTCTCAAAATTGTGTTGGTTAGTTCTTTTTATTTGTTGTGCCCAGTTTTGTTGGTCGATTAAGTTTAGTTGGTGTTTAATATGTAGCATACTTTGTTTGATTTCTTTTTTAGTGGGGAAGTTCTGGAGTTCTTCTTCTAAAGCCCTATACTCTTCTTCTAAATTAGCTAACTTCTGTTTTTTTTGTTTAAATTCTCTAGCCATGAATGAAATAGCTATCCCTCTACTAACAGCTTTGGCTGTATCCCAAACATTTTGAAGGTTAGTATCCTCTTTTGAGTTTTCTTGGAAGAAATAGTTCATTTCAGTTTTAAGTTTTTGCTTAAAGTCTTCCTGACTTAAAATAGATTTCTGAAGCGACCATCTACAACTCTGTTTATTCCCTTTCCAACAAACTTTGAGCGCACTATGGTCTGAAATATAATTAGGTTCTATATCTATCGAGTGAATTTTGGTGTTAAGTTCTATTGTCGTCCAGACCATATCCAATCTTGACCAAGATTGATGCCTATCAGAATAAAAGGTAAATTTTTTAAGTTTGGGGTTTCTGTCCCTCCAGCTATCTTTCAATTTTAGTTCTTTAATTAGATCGAAAAAAGTTTTAGGTAGTATTCTTTTCTTTTGTTTGGTCTTTTTGTCATTCTTATAGTCCATTTCGGTACTAATTATGCCATTAAAGTCACCTAATAAGCAGATGTTCTCAGAGGAATGTTCTCTGATGGTGATTAATAGTTTTTTGTAAAAATTTTCTTGGCCTTCATTCGGGGCATAAATATTTATTAAAGTTATTTTGTCTTTTTCTATAGTAAGTTCTAGGATTAAAATTCTACCTTCTCTATCTTTATATTTCAATTCGGCTTGAATATTAGGATTGATATAACATATTACACCCCTCTTTTTTTCCCCAGCAAGCGACGTAAACAGATTTCCAAGTTTATTCCTTTTGAGTAGGTGCTCAAATTTTTTTTTAATGTGCACTTCTTGCAATGCAATAATGTCGCAGTTTAATTTAGCAATTTTATTTAAAGTTTGGCTTCTTTTTTTTGGAGCATTTAGGCCATTTATGTTAATTGAATATAGTTCAATTCCTTTGTTTAATTTTTCTTGTGCCAAGTTTAAGTTATCTGTACTTGGGTCTTGTTGCCCTTGTGCTTCTAGTTTCTTTTGGGTATCCTGTATAGCCATTGTTGCCTAAAGTTAGTTTATCAGTAGCCTGCATTCTTTCTAAACTTGTTGGGCTCTGTTCTATTGGTTGTACACTAGTGGAAGGGAGGGTCATTGTTCCAGTATCATCTTGATTTTCAGGAGTTCGGTCGGTAGAGAAATTTTTGTCGAAAAATTCTTCAGCTTTTTCGACAGAGTCAATTTTTATTTTCCTATCTTGCCAGGTCACCAGCATACCCTCTGGGACCAGCCATCTGAAATTTATATTGTGTCTGGTCAGTTTTGCTGACAGAAAGGAGTATGGCCTACGAAGGTCTCTGACGTGTTTTGGGACCTGTTTTAATATTACCAATTGTCTCCCTTTATGTTCTATAGGGTCTTCCCGGGCTCTGTGAAGGATTTCATCCCTGACTGATTTTTTGATAAATTTGATGTGAACTTCTTTGGGGAGGTTATGGCGTCTAGCGTAATTAGTGTTTATACGATAGGCTTCATCGATTTCGTTTAGCATTGTATCCTTTTCAATGCCCAGAGCCCTGGAAAGGATATCGGCCATAACATCTGGTAGGTCTTCACTTTTTTCCTCCCTGAGATTTTGAAATCTGAGATATTGGTTAGCTTTTTCGCTCTCTAATTGAATTACTGTGTTCTCTAAATCTTTGTTGGCGTGGATTAATTTATCTGTCAGGTCTTCCATTTGTTTGTGCTCTTGGTCTATTTTGTCTTCTAAGACCTGTATCCTCTGTTCTTGTTTAGTCATTTGTTGTTGAAAAGCCTCGTGCTTTTTGTCCATGTTCTGCATCCACTCTTTTAATTCGGTTGTGTCACTCCTCACCTCACCTAGTTCTTTTTTAATATCCTGATGATTTTTCAACATTAGCTCCTGCATATGAAGCAGCGTAGCTTGGAGATCTTTATAAGAATTAGACCTCTCTCTAGGTATCATATCGTCGAGAGATCTCTGGGTAGAGGGACTTGGTATCGCAGATGTAGAGTGGGTGATTGATTTTTTCCCTGATCCTAGCCTAGACAAATTAGAAAGGCTTGTCATTTTTATAGCTGACCACCAATTTGCCCACTGGTACAGTTGTTTGATGGTCTGATCCAGATTTTGGTATCAATAAAGTAAAACAGTATATTTTAAGTAATATGTAATTAGGATAACAATTCCTGTTGGACTCAATATTAAACCTTGAAAATTTAAGAATAATTCTTCCCTCTAGAGAGTATAAATACGTAGGGGAAGATAAAAGGAATGAGTTCAAACAGGTTATGAACTAATTAATTATTAAGTAAGTATATATATGTAAGTTAAACAAAGTATATAACTGTTACAGTGTAAATACTACCTTATCTTAATTATAATAAGCTTCTAAATAAGATGTCATTTACTATTGACCGATAACTAATTAACAAAGACAGAGTAATATATATAGATTAATTCAGAATATTGTTGCAGATATATCTTATCTTATCTTATATTTCTATTTCTATTGTTCTATTTCTATTAAATACCCAGTACAAGTTTTATAGTTTAGTGTTAATACTTGCAGAGTTAATAATATATTCAAATTAAAGTTAATAATATATTCAAATATTCTTATATCTAAGTTTTTTTTTTTTTTTTACAGAAAGACAATAATTATCAATTAATATATACAAAAAATTAATAGTAGCAGTTAATGTCTTGTTATATTAAATATAATATATAATATATTAAATAGTAAAGTCAATAAGCTTATTCATATAAATTCATTACATTAGAGTTGATTAAGGCCTTAAGTTATTTGATATAAATAATGACGATATAGAGTCGAGGGATACAAACTTGGTAGAGTACAGAATCCTTGTGTAGAATTTCAAATAATAATAGAGATTAGGAATTTGCGAGACAATAGATCGTAAGAGTTACTTGTGCAATTAAACAATTAAATTTCAAACCCTTCTAAGACTTCAAACTTTACTTCCTGGAGTTCGGGTAGGATTTCATTGATATGGCACGCTGGTGTTGTTTTGAGATCGTTATATCGCTGAGTCAGTTGTCAATAGGACCGATCTCTTTAGTAATCTCTGGGGTGCTCCAGCCGCTTATGATCTCTCCTGCTGCCTACCCCTCCCGAAATCAGATGAAAGAGATGCCTCCGCTCGCCGTCTCTCCTAGACCAAGAAAGTTGAAAAAAGGGAAAGCCGACACTTCCTTAACTCGCTCTCCTGTGACGCAGCAGCAATAACCAAGATCGAAGGGCCAGAGAGGAACCAGGAACCAGGAAGTGGATGAATCGGCAGTCTCGTTGAGTCCTCTTTAGAAAATCCCAGATTTAACCATTTAAAAGTTCATTCGGATTTTTATATTTCCTCGCGGGGCGTCAGGTCTTCTTAGTAAATGATATACGCTTTAAAAGATGTTATTGATAGCTTCCATAAATGGATATTGTGACTCAAAAACAAACGCTCGCCGCCAGCCGGAAGGGGGAAGCTGTCAATTCCTCCCTCCTCCTTCTCTTGTCGCTGCTTATTAGATTTTTAGCTCTAGTGACGCCAGCCCGTATGAGAGGAAAAAGAAGTTAAATTCGTAGATCTCACGCTCAATCCAGCTCCGGTATGTTATTCGTCAACTCCTCTACCCCGGTCGCCTTTGCTAGCGTTAGTTTAGTCACCACCAGCTGGGAACACTCTAGGCCGCCATGACGCTCCTAGCTTGCAGGCACTCAGTCGTAGGGGGGAATGTCCGCTCCGCCGATCGGGCTGCCACCACAAATCGAGCTGACGGTATCCCCTTAACGCCAGACCCTTTTTCGCAGAGTCTGGGATCCCCTTGGGACCAAAGAGAACCTGAAAAACGGTGGTGTTTAGCGGAGCTCGGCTCCACACCGTCCGTTCTGTTCCCCAGTTGGCTCCGCCCCCCCTAACAGTTATAGTCTTTATTACGTTTCTTTTGAGATCTGTAATCCTTTTCATATCAATAGCCTTTTTAAGTATTTGTTTTTTAAAATATATTCGCATTTCCACTATCACATTTCTAATATCACCACAGCAATGTTGGATCAGAGGGTCCTACCCCGCAGGGTGCTCAGCCTGTTAGGACTGAGCCAGGACCTTCCGGAGGAGATGGCTATTAAAGTACAAACAAAGCATGTTTGAAAGAACTAAACTTTTATTAGAAAAAGTAGAAAAATAAAGTTTGTCTTAGGAGACATAAAATGAACGTCTACATTGCTAAATAATATAGATCGTAATGTCCGCTTAATTGCTTCTCTTCCTAGAAGAAGGAGGATGTGAGCAAAGCAGTTACATCATAGAGGAGGAGCTACATTAATAAACAGAGTTAACTATCTAACTACTGGATGTTTCTTAATGTCTTTGGAGGCTGTCAATCTACAGCGTGACAAGCAATTCTTATATAATCATCTATAAATATATTAAAGAATAAATGGCACAAAGTACTGTACATACTTGTGTTACTTCTTCTCAAACTTGAACTTTTCACTAATCATTCCATTTATTGTTCCTCATATTCTATAATATTACACTGATTGTTTTATCAACCAACCTATGTACCCATGTGTAACATTCCACAATTTAATAAACAATTTATATTAAATGCGCATAATGGGCATAAATACAATAAACAAACATTAATTGTTGCATATCTATTGGGTGTTATCTCTAAATCGACAAAGGAACAATAAACTTTTTTTACATTTATGTATTTCTTAATGAATTGCTGAAGAGCAAAACTCTGAGTTTTGAATTATTTCTGAATTATTTTTGTTAAATGTTTTTACACTGGGCAAAAATGTTTTACTGTGGAATAATGTTTGGAAATTAGCTCAATAGTACAATAACTGGGGGAAAATGTAAAAATGCATTACTTTCAGAAAATGCTTTGTTTATACTGCATCATTAGAAAATAATTTCCTTTGTGTCTCTATTAGATGTACAGTGGTACCTCAAGATACGAACCCCTCGTCTTACGAACAACCCGAGATACGAACCCGGGGTTGAGAAAATTTTTGCCTCTTCTTACGAACTTTTTTCGTCTTACGAACGCCAAACCCGAACTTCCGGGTTCGGCATTCCGGAGGCTACTGGGAAGCCCCGCAGCCAGGCTGTCACCTTTTAAAACAACTGGGGGGCTTCCCAGCAGCCTCCCGAAGCTGAACCCGGAAGTTAGGGTTTGGCGTTTGGCTTCGGGAGGCTGCTGGGAAGCCACCCAGCTGTTTTAAAAGGTGACAGCAGGGCGGCGGCGGCGGCAGGTTGGTAAGACGGAAAACGTTCGGGAGGCCGCTTTGGGTTTTTGGCTGGGAGGGAGGGCAGGAGGTTCAGTGTTGGGGGAGGGAGTCAGGAAGGTCCTCCTGCTCCCCCCCTCAGCGAAAAACACAAAGAGGGTCTGCCGCCGCATGACAGGCAGGGCAGAGCAGCGTGGAGCAGCGGGAGTCTGAAACCGCCAGCGGCTTCAGCTTCCCATTGCTCCGCGGGCGGCGGCAGACCGCCTTTGTATTTTTGGCTGGGGGGGAAAGCAGGAGGCGCAGGATCGGGCCGGCGGCGGGCGCGGGGAGAGGCAGCAGGTCTGCATCCTGGGCGGGCGAGGAGGCGTGACCGAGCGGCTCAGGCTCCGGCTAGGACGGGGCGGGCAGCGGCTGGGCGCTGCAGGGAGGGTGCGTCCGACTCGGGGCTGGCGGCGCCCGACGCAGCGGGGAACATCAGCGTGGGATGCAGGAGAGGACCAGGCAACCGGAGCAGCGTCGCCGCCACTCCCGGCTTGGCTTCCCTCGCCGCCGCAGGCAATGCGCGCAGTGATATTCCCAGCCGGCGAGGCTCAGTGACGGAAGGCAGCTGCCGGGCCGGGCTTGATCCGCTGAGGCTGGCTGAGCCGGAAGATCACTCCCGGCTTGGCTTCCCTCGCCGGCGCAGGCAACGCGCGCTGCGATCTTCCGGCTCAGCCAGCCTCTGCAGACGGGAAGATCTTTGGGGAAGGCGGCCGCAGGAGGAGGAAGAGGAGGATAAGCTGCAGCAGCCCCCGCTCCCCCGGCACAAAGCTAACCCCGCCCCCTGGGCAGCCAGAAGGTTCTTTGGGAAGGCGGCCGCAGGGGGAGGAGGTGGAGAGGCAGGATAACTTTGCGCCGCTTCGGAGCCCGTTTCTTTCCTGCTGCCACTATCTCCTTGAAGGTTTTCCTAAAGAAGCACTGCACTGGGCTCCGAAGTGGCGCAAAGTTCTCCCTGCCACCTCTGCGGTTGGGAGGCTCCTTGGGGAAGGTGGCCGCAGAGGAGGCAGGGAGAACTTTGCGCCACTTCAGAGCCCAGCGCAGCGCTTCATTGGGAAAACCTTCAAGGAGATAGTGGCAGCAGGAAAGAAACGGGCAATGAGCGGGACGAGCGGCGCGGAAGCCGGTGGCTGTGGCAGCTGCTGCAAGAGGATTCCGCGCCGCTCATCCCGCTCATTGCCTGTATCCAGCAGAAGCTGCCACCCGAGCACTCTTGCCCAGAGGGAGGCAAAGCACTGGGGTGGGGGGGGCTGTCGGGACACCTCCCACCCCAGCACTTTGAACCCCGCCGGCCAAGAGCACTCGGGCAGAAGCTTCTGCCAGACACGGGCGATGAGCGGGACGTCACTTCATTCCTCCACATCACTTTGCCGCTTCGCTGCTCCTTGTGGCTGGGGGGGGAGTTAGGAAGGTCCTACTTCTCCCCCCCTAGCCAAAAACTCAAAGCCTATCTCCTGCCGCACGGTTTAGCCAGGAGAGGAGCGGCGAAGTGACTTGGAGGAATGGGAAGCTCAAACCGCCCGGTTTGAGCTTCCCATTCCTCCACGTCACTTTGCCGGGTTCGGGAGGCTGCTGGGAAGCCCCCCCGGCTGTTTTAAAAGGTGACAGCCGGGCGGCAGTGTTTTTTTGCGGGTTTTTTTTGTTGTTGCACGGATTGATTGACTTTACATTGTTTCCTATGGGAAACAATGTTTCGTCTTACGAACCTTTCGTCTTACGAACCTCCCCCCGGCACCAATTAAGTTCGTATCTTAAGGTACCACTGTATCTGGAAGATTTTTAGAACTCAAAAAACAGTGACATAATTATTTTGAATAATTATTGATACAACTACATTTGTATGTAGATAATAGAAGATAATAAAAGGCCCATCAAATACACTGAGAAGAATGAGTAGGTAATTAAATACAATCAGGAGTTTCTTAACTTTTTAACAGAGAGAAAATTGCTAGAAAGGGGGAATTTACTAGGACAAGGCTGTCATGTAGAGGAAGGCATGTGGTTTCTAAGCAAGAGTGTTGTTAAGTGAGTTTCACCACATTTTATTCAATCCATGACATCTCCTGGCTCTAACAGTGATGTGCAAACTAGGGAAGTACATCTGAAGGCATGTGTAATGTTCTAATGTACAGAGGTTATGATTAATGTGTGGCAGAAAGTGGACTCTGGATGTGTTTTTCTAAATGCAGTAAGTGAGGTTGAATGTGTATAGTTTTAGAAGAGGTGTGTGTGTCTGTGTGTGTGTGCATATATACATACATATACAATATATATAGATAATGTATATTTTTGTATATCTGTGTGTAAAATGTATGTAAACATGGAACATATATATAGGATTCAATAATATATTCAGTATAGTAAATAGATAGGAAAATTGTATCTCATTGAGGCCTTTGAGGCAAGGAGAGGCCAGGCACCCTAACCCTTACCCTTGACATTAGTGACGGCAAGTTGGCCACGCACACCCAGTCATATGACCACAAAGCCATTCCCACCTGGTCACATGACCGGCAAGCTACTTCTGCAAAATTAAATCACACCCACAATATCAAGCCAGGCCTACATAGTAGTAGTAAAAAAAAATTGGAACTCACCCCGGTTAACAACATGGAGAGGAAGGAATCAGACTCTGATAGGCTTGTGCATCCCACACACAAAAGCCAGGAACAAAAAACACAGTCATTATGATGAAGGGATAAGTAGATAAATCCAGTAATAGTTAGGAGGCAAATGAATCCCATTGAGGGACATTTGTGTAATTGGAAACAAGTCTAGTGAAGAAAGTCAAGAAAACGGATGGCAGTCCAATCAGCCACCAGTTTACTGGCTTTACATCTTATACATGGTATTCTGCTTCTTCTGTAGATATAATGACCACTATTTTTGATGGATATTAGATAAATTTATAGAATATAGGAGTATGAGCGATTTGGTAGGTACCCTAAATCCTACTGAGTAAAGTTTACATTAATGACATGTTTCAGAAAGCCGATAGAAACTTTTGAATTTTAAGGATGGAGTAATTTTTGGTGATACACCTATTCATTACTCACTGAAATGTGGAGACAACTTAATTCCTCCTAAGTATTTTCTTCCCACAGAATAGAATTCTCAAAATCCTGATTTATGCCCAGGCTAAAGGCCATGGGTTTAGGTTTAACATAGATTTTTTTTCTTCTCAATTCATTAGCATCATGTGGTTTAATAATTCTTTTACTATTTGACATTATATGTTTATTCTTCTCTCTATGCATTTTTACTTTTTTTGTTTGCTAATTATAGTAAATTGTCTTTTAGGTTTTCCTTAGGAGATGCTCGCAGGCCCCTGCATGAATCAGCAATTTTGGTTGAAGACATTGTCCACACTCAACTGATTAATTTGGTAAGGTTTTTGTTGTTGTTATTGAACAAATGAAAACATAAGATAAACAGTTTCAGTGAAATATAATTATAATGCGATCAGTATAATGATATTTAGCCCATTTTATGAATATTACTAACCAGTAGGATAGGTAATCTCCATTTGCTGCATTTCATAACATAGAAATAAAGCTGTCAAATATTATCCATATCTGATGCTAAGAGTCTATATAACAATCGAGAGGGGATAAGATGAACACAATCTATGCCTTCTTTCAGTATTCTGAGGGAATTAAAGTACATAGGAAATGATAAGTGGATATCTTTTTATTTAGTAAAAAATAAATTATGTCATGTTTGCATGCTCCAAATTTGCAAATTGAAAACACTCTGTAGAATACATTTTTAAGTATGGCTGCCATTATGGTTTGGTATGTAATCTATATTTAGCCTTAGATAATATTTTAAGTACTAGAAAAGAGTATTTTAAAAATATTTTGAATTTTTAAAAAGTATTTGTATCTTTAAATATTAATAATGTTAAATATTTGTATTTATGAATGAAAAATATGAGCTGTAATAGTGTGTTGCTCCTAGATTTGTTTAAAATAACGTGTGTACTCAATTCCTTATGAGAAATTTAAATGTCAACATTTAACATGGCAAATACTGCTTAACTATTTTTAGAAAGTGTTTTGCCACGGTCACTTCCTGCCAGTAGAGCATCATAAAAAGTCCTTGTTTTATGTGATTGTTTTAAAAAATAATGAAACTTTCTGTCAGGACCTTAATTAAAAAGGTTACCAAAATAGAAAAAAAAGTCATATAATTTGCAATTGGATAAAAAAAGAAATGGTTATCCCATTGGGATCTTATTAATCACAGGATGGAATCAATCTTCTTGATAGCTTAATAGACCTTAATAGAAAATTACATATTTAATTCAGTAGACCAGAAAATACATTGGGTATACAGTAGTACCTCTAGATATGAGCCGTTCTACATGCGAGTATTTCCAGATACGAGCTAGGAGGGGAGAGACATTTCTGTTCTACTCCCGAGCTGAAATTCGGGATACGAGCCGAGCATCCACTAGGTGGCGCAAGAATCCTTGCTTTTGGTTAGAATCCTTGCTTTTGGTTATCTCCGAGGGGAAAAAAGTTATTTGTTCCAGAATACGAGTTGCCTCGAGATACAAGCTCCCTTATGGAACCAATTATGCTCGTATCTAAGGGTACTACTGTATATGAATAGGTAAAGAAAATAAAAAAACTATCTGGGTAAAATCTTTTATTTTCTAATATTTGGTTAGGAATTGGATCTTTGGTCTTAACACACACTTCTTTTGGTCCAATAGTCCAGAAGTCTGGAGGCACAGAAATTGAATAAAAACCATATTTTTTTATTTGACAGAATATCCTAGAGCATTAAGAATTGGAGTGGTGTGGTAGCCTAGACACTCACTTCCCACATGGAAGGGAAAGATTTCAATCCTAAGCAGTGGCAGATGTTTCTCTATCAGGGTGTAAAGTGAAAATATAGAAACATAGAAACATAGAAACATAGAAGTCTGACGGCAGAAAAAGACCTCATGGTCCATCTAGTCTGCCCTTATACTATTTTCTGTATTTTATCTTAGGATGGATATATGTTTATCCCAGGCATGTTTAAATTCAGTTACTGTGGATTTATCTACCACATCTGCTGGAAGTTTGTTCCAAGGATCTACTACTCTTTCACTAAAATAATATTTTCTCATGTTCCTTTTGATCTTTCCCCCAACTAACTTCAGATTGTGTCCCCTTGTTCTTGTGTTCACTTTCCTATTAAAAACACTTCCCTCCTGGACCTTATTTAACCCTTTAATATATTTAAATGTTTCGATCATGTCCCCCCTTTTCCTTCTGTCCTCCAGACTATACAAATTGAGTTCATTAAGTCTTTCCTGATACGTTTTATGCTTAAGACCTTCCACCATTCTTGTAGCCCGTCTTTGGACCCGTTCAATTTTGTCAATATCTTTTTGTAGGTGAGGTCTGCAAACTTCACATAGGTGTCAGGAAGGGCATCTGGCCACTAAAACACTCATTCACTAAAACACCCATTCAAACTCCACCCTGAGTAAATGGATTAAAGAGTTGTAAAAAGAAAAAATCTGAGTATTAGGAAGTAGCATTAATTGTTATGTTACTATTTAACATAATAATGCAAAAAATAAGAATTTTATAGAAATGTGTGCTCTGTAGCTAATAAATAATAACTTTAAAAAGCTGCATACATTTCAAATATCTGAATGCTGCTTGTAATAGAACATTTAATTGTAATTTAAGTTATGATCATGAGCTTGAAAACTGCTTATTGGATCATATCCCTTCATCTATCCATCCATCTGGTTCCGGTTGAGCAGTGAGGAGAATGGTGGGTCCGCTGCTCCTCTGAAACGACGGTAAATCGTCAGGAAATGGGTCAGTCCAGGTCCGAGACGGTCAGAGATAGGTCAGAGTCCAGTGCCTACTTTGTCCCTCTATTTTTAAGAACTTGAGGGTTGGGAATGTTTCCGCCTGTTGGAGGGACGCCGAGAAAGACCGCGGCAAGGAGAAGTGGCCGATTGAGGCATGGAAATGGCGGCGGCGTCTGGCGGAGCCTTGCGGAAGATGCAGCCTGTGTGGGAGAGGAGAGGACGGAGGAATGCAGCCTTTGTGGGAGAGGATGGAGGAATGTCTAGCTGCTGCTGCAGGGGTGCCGAGGGGAGCCGAGAGAGAGCGTGGCGCCGGAAAAAACATCTAGCCGGTGCGGAGGATGGCGACGGGACCGGGCAGAGGATGGAGGGTCGCGGCACCGAAGGAAGTGTTGAGAGGAATTGAGGGGAGTGAGAGGAGTCGAGCCCCCGTTCAGACTCCCAGCCTGACTCCGGAGGTGAGAGGTCCGGTGTAGACTGGGAACGGCGGACACGACGTGAGGACGAGAAACGGCGGAGGGGATGAAGCCCGTTGGCGGGGAACGACTGCAGATGCGAGGGGCAATGTTTTTGCCCCCCCCCGTATGGCACCAGTGGGTGGGAGCTACTGGGGGCCAGGGGGAGACTATGGCGAGGATTATGCTATCAACCTCCCTCCCCCCCTTTTTCCCCCTCTCAACCTTAATTCCTGATCTGTTTGTACCATCACCGAAGAACTATGCCCCCTTGTGGATTATGGATTAATTGAAGAACTATGCCCCCTTGTGGATTGACTTAAAAAGACAACTATAAAGACAGGAGATTAAGACCAAGACTCTTTAAACTAAACTAAATTAAATTTAAGACCTAGACCCAAAGACCAAAAGAACATCATACCTGGACTGATGGATTCCTGATGATTAAAGAATGTTTTAAGATCTGATTTTATAACATCAAAATCAATTTATATATTTATATGATTTTTTATCTTACATTTTATATATTTATAGATATTTTTAATGTTATTGTTTTTTATTGCTATTACGGCTATTTTATATTGTTATTAATTTAATTGTTTTTTAATATAACGGGGTTTTAAATTAAATGGATGATTGGGATAAATATGCTTGTGGTTATGAGTGGAATGACTGGCATAATGATTGGGTTGGCGGGGGTGGGTGGGGTTATGGTATGGATGAGATGATTGATAGTAGTATGAATGATAGATTTGGCCCACCTGACGCCCGGGAGACAGGAGAGGAGGGGGCACCGATCTCTGGGGTGGCAGAGGGTCGGAATATCCCTGTGTTGCTGGGGAGAGGCAGATACGGCGGGGGTCACAGAGTTAGCCGTTCCAGGGGAACGAGGGACCGTTGCTTAATAACGGTCCCTTGTTCCGGCTCTGTGAACCCAATCTTGGGTACTGGTGATGAGTGTAACTCTGGCCCTGGGCTCAGGTTGCTGCTGCTCAATGCCAGGTCGGTGGTAAATAAAGCTCTCCTCATCCGGGACCTGATCCTGGATGAGGAGGCCGACCTGGCTTGTATTACTGAAACCTGGCTGGGCCTGGAGGGAGGTGTTCCCCTCTCTGAAATTTGCCCAGCCGGGTTTCAGATATGGCATCAACCTCGACCCCAGGGAAGGGGGGGAGGAGTGGCTATTGTTGCCAGGGAGAGCCTTTGCCTGCGTGGACTCATTGCTCCGGAAATTGCGGGTTGCGAGTCTCTCTTGATGAAGTTGGACTTAGGGGTTCAGGTGGGCTTATTTCTCACGTACCTGCCTCCCAGCTGCGTGTCAAAAGCCCTGCCTGTGCTACTCGAGGAGGTAGCCGGGTTGGCGGTGGAGTTCCCCGGACTTATTGTCCTGGGGGACTTCAATCTGCCGTCACTCGGCGAAACCTCTGGGTTGGCACAGGAGTTCATGGCCACCATGACAGCCATGGACCTGACTCAAGTAGTTCAGGGTCCGACTCACGAGGGAGGGCACGCACCTGACATGGTATTCCTTTCTGAGCAACTGAGTAATGGTCTGAGACTAAGGGGCTTAGATGCGTTGCCTTTGTCATGGTCAGACCATTTCCTACTACGGCTTGACTTCCTGGCTCCAATCCTTCCCCGCAGGGAGCGGAACCAATTAAGATGTTCCGCCCCAGACGCCTGATGGACCCTGAGGGCTTTCAGACGGCGCTTGGGGTTATACCAGAGGCACTTGTCCACAGTTCGGCAGAGTCTCTTGCGGAAGCCTGGAACAAGGCCGCAGCGGAGGCTCTTGATCGGATTGCGCCTTTGCGACCTCTCCGAGGTGCTAGACCCCGTAGAGCTCCATGGTTCAACGAGGAGCTCCGGGAGTTGAAACGCCAGAAGAGACGTCTAGAGAAGCGATGGAGGAAGAGTAGGTCTGAATCCGACCGAACACTTGTAAGAGCTTTTATTAAGACTTACAAAGTGGCGCTCAAGGCGGCAAGATGCGCGTACCATGCCGCCTTGATTGCATCAGCGGAATCCCGCCCGGCCGCTCTGTTTAGGGTGACCCGCTCCCTTCTTAACCAGGGGGGAGTTGGGGAGCCCTTACAGAGTAGTGCCGAGGACTTTAACACGTTTTTCGCTGATAAAGTCGCTCGTATCCGAGCCGACCTCGACTCCAATTGTAAAACAGAGTCGACTGACAACGAGTCAGTCGAGGTGACTGGGGCACGTACTTGTCCACCTGTCTGGGAAGAGTTTGATCTGGTGACACCTGATGAAGTGGACAAGGCCATCGGAGCTGTGAGTTCCGCCACCTGTTTACTGGATCCGTGTCCCTCCTGGTTGGTTTCGGCCAGCAGGGAGGTGACACGGAGCTGGGCCCAGGAGATTACCAACGCTTCCTTGGGGAGGGGAGTTTTTCCATCACTCTATAAAGAAGCGCTTGTGCGCCCCCTCCTCAAGAAGCCCTCCCTGGACCCAGCCGTACTTAACAACTATCGTCCAGTCTCCAACCTTCCCTTTATGGGGAAGGTTGTCGAGAAGGTGGTGGCACTCCAGCTCCAGCGGTCCTTGGAAGAAGCCGATTATCTAGGTCCCCAGCAGTCGGGTTTCAGGGCCGGTTACAGCACGGAAACCGCTTTGGTCGCGTTGATGGATGATCTCTGGCGGGCCCGGGACAGGGGTTTATCCTCTGTCCTGGTGCTCCTTGACCTCTCAGCGGCTTTCGATACCATCGACCATGGTATCCTTCTGCACCGGCTGGAGGGGTTGGGAGTGGGAGGCACTGTCCTTCAGTGGTTCTCCTCCTACCTCTCTGGCCGGTCGCAGTCGGTGTTAGTGGGGGGCCAGAGGTCGACTCCTAGGTTTCTCCCTTGTGGGGTGCCTCAGGGGTCGGTCCTCTCCCCCCTGCTATTCAACATCTACATGAAACCGCTGGGCGAGATCATCCAAGGACATGGGGTGAGGTATCATCAATATGCGGATGATACCCAGCTTTACATCTCCACCCCATGCCCAGTCAACGAAGCGGTGGAAGTGATGTGCCGGTGCCTGGAGGCTGTTGGGGCCTGGATGGGTGTCAACAGACTCAAGCTCAACCCGGATAAGACGGAGTGGCTGTGGGTTCTGCCTCCCAAGGACAATCCCATCTGTCCGTCCATCACCCTGGGGGGGGAATTATTGACCCCCTCAGAGAGGGTCCGCAACTTGGGCGTCCTCCTCGATCCACAGCTCACATTAGAACAACATCTTTCAGCTGTGGCGAGGGGGGCGTTTGCCCAGGTTCGCCTGGTGCACCAGTTGCGGCCCTATCTGGACCGGGACTCATTGCTCACAGTCACTCATGCCCTCATCACCTCGAGGTTCGACTACTGTAATGCTCTCTACATGGGGCTACCTTTGAAAAGTGTTCGGAAACTTCAGATCGTGCAAAATGCAGCTGTGAGAGCAGTCATGGGCCTACCTAGGTATGCCCATGTTTCACCATCACTCCGCAGTCTGCATTGGTTGCCGATCAATTTCCGGTCACAATTCAAAGTGTTGGTTATGACCTTTAAAGCCCTTCATGGCATCGGACCAGAATATCTCCGAGACCGCCTCCTGCCGCACGAATCCCAGCGACCGATTAGGTCCCACAGAGTGGGCCTTCTCCGGGTCCCGTCAACTAAACAATGTCGGTTGGCGGGCCCCAGGGGAAGAGCCTTCTCTGTGGCGGCCCCGGCCCTCTGGAACCAACTCCCCCCGGAGATTAGAACTGCCCCTACTCTTCCTGCCTTCCGTAAACTCCTTAAAACCCATCTTTGCCGTCAGGCATGGGGGAACTGAAACATCTCCCCCTGGGCACGTTTAATTTATGCATGGTATGTCTGTGTGTGTGACTGTTAGCATATGGGTTTTTTTTAAATATTTAAATATTTTAAATTTGTCTGATTGCTTATGATTTGTTTTTACATGTTGTGAGCCGCCCCGAGTCTTCGGAGAGGGGCGGCATACAAATCTAAGTAATAAATAAATAAATAATAAATAAATAAAATAAATACTACTACTTTGTGATGCTGTGATAAAGTTGCATCAAAATTCTTATCAAATAATTAAAATAAGCTGGGCCTGGAAATGGTTTAATAGGATAAAACAAGTTAATCGTGCCTTGCAGAAATTATGCATTTGTTTTGCTGGTAAATACAAACAATTATATCAGGGCTGGGTGCGAGGAGGAAGAGGGTTATAGGATGACAAGTGCTCAATCCTGACCTATGCTGGAGAACAGAAATACTGCAAGAGAATAAAGCCTTACTAAAAATAAAATTTAGAAGTTGTGGGTTATTTTAAAATTCAGTCACAAGTTTCTTGGATTTCTTCAACCCAAGCAGCAAGAGAGAGAACATTCTGAAGGTCATTACTGAATGTTTAAAATTCAAAGTGTTCCCTGTTTTTATGTATTGCTTTAAATTTATGTTTTACCCTATAAAATAAAAATGTCATTTTAAACAAATTTAGCTAAGTTGTAGCTAACTTATGAAAGCAGCTACAAGAGTAGGTGTGTATGTGAATAAGTGATGATGGCTGTGAAATAAAAAGTTGGATATTAATACTGATTTAGTAGCAATTCTTCATATAGCAACTGTTTTTAAAAACTTGCCAATTTTAGTCTAAGCTAAACATCTGCCAGACTGCAAACCTTGGGCTAAGACAGTGGTTCTCAACCTTTCTAATGTGGTGACCCCTTAATACAGCTCCTCATGTTGTGATGATGCCCAACCATAAGTCTAGCACCAATTCTCCCAACAGACCTTTAAGATGATTGGCAGGAAGGTCAGAGGGACACCCCCACTGTAAATGCCTGATTGGTCGGATTGTAAAAATATATTCCAAGGCACCAGAAGAGAAGCTTTAGTTCCTAACATCATGGGAAATTTGTCTTTTTCTATAGTCTTAGGCCAGTGTTTTTCATCCAGTGTGCCGCGGCACACTAGTGTGCCGCGAAGAAGGAAGCTCAGGTTCCAGTCTCACAACTTTTTGCTGAGAGCAAGAGAGGGAGAGAGAGAGAGAAAAGGAGTGAGAGAGAGAGAGAGAGAAAGTGAGAGAGAAAGAAACAAAAAGAGAAAGAGAGTGAAAGAAAGAGAAAGAGAGAGACAGAGAGAAAGAAAGCAAGAGAGAGAAAGAGAGGGAGAGGGAGATAAATGAGCAAAAAGGGGAGGAAAAAAGAGAAATGACAAAATGATTGAGGCAGAGAATGAAAGGAAAGAGAGAGAAAGAAAAAAGAGAGAGAAGGTCTTTAAAGCCTATGATAAAAAGCACCCAAAAAATAAGAGAGAAAAAAACCCAAGCCCTCACCTGTTATTGGAAATAGTTCAAGAGTGTGTACACACACACACACACAAAGGTGGGGCGGAGAAGACGGGGATGGAAAAAGAGAGGAGAGTGTCTTAGAGTGTCATTTTGGTTGGTGGTGTGCCCCAGGATTATTTTAAATGTAAAAAATGTGCCGCAGCTCAAAAAAGGTTGAAAATCACTGTCTTAGGCGACCCCTGTGAAATGGTTGTTCGACTCCCAAAGGGGTCCTGACCCTCAGGTTGCGAACCACTGGGCTAAGAAATCAGTTATATTTAAAGAAACATTGATGTTTCTATTTTTTTCAATAAATAATAATTCCATCTGGACCGTTTTGCATAGTCAAGCGTATTCCAACCACATATGCCACTACCAGTCCTGCTCCAGTCCAAATAAATTAATCTGATCAGTAGCCATTACATTTTCCAAATTACCAACTGCAATACTCAAATCCTATGCCAGTTATTAAGGAACTTTTATAGAGTTACAGTTGGTATAGTCAACTGCCATATGAATACATCCTTGACAATTATTCATGGAATAAATTAATGACTAATATTATAAGGTATTTTGTTTTATTTTAACAGCCACTTCAGTGGTATTTAATATCACTGCAGCTTCTAATACTTATCTGATTTCAAGTGAACCTGATGGTTTGGGAATCAGTTTTCTAAGGAAGGTTGGCTTGTTAACAGTATTATGCAGTTACAAGCAGTGTTCCCTCTAATTTTTTTTCGGGGTGAGCGGAAAAGTATAGTGTCTGAGCGGCAGTCCCTTTGGGACTGGGCGGCATATAAGTATAAATAAATAAATAAATAAATAAATAAATAAATAAATAAAGTAAGTGTGGGCGTGCAATTTCACACATGAGCGAGTTCTTGCATCCATAATTCTATCCTTTCTATGTCTCCCTCCCTCTTTCCTCCCTCCCTCTTTCCTTTCTATCTCTCTCTCCCTCTTTCCTCCCTCCCTCTTTCCTTTCTATCTCTCCCTCCCTCTTTCCTCCCTCCCTCTTTCCTTTCTATCTCCCCCTCCCTCTTTCCTTTCTATCTCTCCCTCCCTCTTTCCTTTCTATCTCTCCCTCCCTCTTTCCTTTCTCCCTCTTTTCTTTCTATCTCTTCCTCCCTCTTTCCTTTCTCCCTCTTTCTTTTCTATCTCTCACTCATTTTCCTCCCTCCCTCTTTCCTTTCTATCTTTCTATCCGTCCCTCAGCGGCGGCAAAGAAGAAGGAAGGCAGGATGCGGAGGGCAATGAGGACAAGAGCACTAGTTCGCTCCCTCACCCTCTGACTTCCCTCCCTCATTGCTGAAAAGACGAGCGCGGGCACAAGCGCGCGCGGGCCCGCTGCAAGAGGGTTTTTTTGCTTTTTTTCCCCTTCCCCCGCCTCATGGGAGAGAGAGAGAGAGAAAGAACAGCGCCCCATCGGTTCCGAGCGCAGCCACGGAAAGCGGCCTCGAGCCGAGTGCGAACTGCGGGATGCGGCAAAGGACTCCTTGCCAACCAAAAAAGGGAGGTGGGGAAGGGAAGAGCAGGAGACCCCCCAGACAGAACGGCTGAGGGGAAGGAAAGATGGAAGGAGGGAGGGATTGAGAAGCGAAGCCAGGGAGGGCTGAGAGAAAAGGGGAGTGGCGCGAGAGAGAGAGGAGCAGGGCGGCGCTTGCTTCATCCCCAGTCTGGGCTCCCGGAGGGAGTAGGTGGTGGGATGGGTTTCTCCTACTACGAGAAGGGGAGCCGGGGGAAGCCGCTGCAGCAAGAGCAGATCCGGGTGGGAAGGCACGAATACTTTGGCGCGGGGGAGGGGTGCGGGGCTGGGCATGGACCCCGTGATGGAAGGACCCGGGCGTGAGAACTCACGGGTTCAGACCCACCCGCTTTGTCGGAGTCGTCTTTAAAAGGAGAGGGGGGATGTGTCAACTATAAATTGCGACCCTCGCCCGGATTGGCAACCTCCCCGACAGGCTGAGGGGAATAAAAACCTCCTCTTGCCTTGCTTTGCCGAGCGAGATTGCTCCTTTTCAGGCTCCTCACCATAGGACAGTAGACGGGATACGTATCTTGCTGGCTCTTAGAAAAGAATTCCCGTTGCCTCGTCACTGGGCAAAATTGATGGGGCCTGAGCATTATTTCCACGGTATTTTACAGTGCGAGGTGTTTTTGGGGCTGCAAGAGGGGGGGGCGGGCATTCCCGAAACGGACGGAGAAAGCCCTCTCTCGCAGCGAAAGCGCTCCCAGCCAGGGGGCTGCGAGAGAGGGCTTTCTCCATCCGTTTCGGGAAAGCCGGCGCCCCCCTCTCGCAGCCCCCTGGCTGGGAGCGCTTTTTTCCCGAGGAGCTGAAGCCGCAGCCGCTGCGAGAGAAGTCGCGCCCCAAGGCAGGGGGCAGCGAAGGAGGAGAGGGGACGGATCGGGCGGGCGGGGGCAGGGCCAAGAGGCCAGGAGCGCGAGGGGGCCGGAGGCACCATGGAGAGGCAGGGGCGGCCGCGGCTCCCTTCTACTGCCCGCGCCTCCCCGCCCCCCGCGCGGGCTGGCAGGGGGATGGGGAGCGCGCGGCCGAGGAAAAGGCTGCGCGCAGGGGTATTTTGGAGTGCACGCGCGCTCATGCGCGCAGCTTACGGGGAACGATGGTTACAAGTAAATGTGATCACAGCTGGTTCTGGTTTTTTAGCTTATCCACCTGATTGGAAGCAACAGGGTGGTGTTTTTGTCCTCCCCCCCCCATTTCTTACACTGAGACCTAGTGTTCACTTTTTCCGTGCACTGTAATAGCCCAATTATTTACCTATCTATTTAGAAGTAAACCAATGTAAAGAGATATTTGGGAATGTAATCCATTTCATGCTGTTAATGAGTTGCTGGCAAGACAATACCCTCCTTAAAACATTTCTATCACAAATAATCAAAACGATTTGCTAGTCTACATTGCATTCCTGTTAGCAATAATAGTTTTTATGCAAATATAAAAGAGGGGTGTTCAGAAGTAAGTCAGATAGTACACCATCTGGAAGTTAGGCAAAAAGAAGTAAACACAATTACTATCTATCTCTGTATTGTATTAAGAATTTTGACTATAATATAAAAATTAATTCAAACTAAACTTAAGGAAAAAATAGAAGGAAAAAGTACAAGGAAAAAGAAAAAGAGAAGTAAGGGAAAAGAAATATATAAAGAAGTTACTTCTTTATAAAGAAGTTACTTCTTTATAAAGAAGTTACCGTAATACTCAACAAGTATTAACAAATTTAGTAATCTTCATTCTCTCTAAAGTTACAAACATTTATCTCCATCCCATCTCTTTTCTATAAACAAATCCATAAAACATCTTTTCAGTCCCAGTGTCAGCAGAAAGTCCAAATAGTAAAGCCAGAAGTAAAATCTCTCATTTTAACATTGATCACATACACCTACTTTATACTTCTTCCTTTTACTTCTAACAGTCTTAATCTTTCTTCTTTGTCCTATTACATCAAGATCTTCAAGGTTTTAACAAGCTTCTTTTATAAATCCAGTAGGAAAAAGATATTCAGGTCATTCTCCAGGCTTATCATTTATATTTCCTTTCTAAATTTTGAAAGCTCAGCTAAGTTTTTTTGTAGATCCAGTGAAATGTCATGCTATAACTCATTCTCTTGCCTTGTCAGTTGTAAGTCTACTTTTGATATCATCTCTAATTTACTAGATTTTTTTTTTCTAAATCTGACATTTCTTCAATATTTTGGACATAGGGAAACTCACAGGGGAAAAAAGCTATGTGGAGGGAAAAATCATGAAATAGTTTATGTTGAGAGATGCAGGCCGTGTTACCGAAAGCATAAAGTACAGTATTGTATTGTTTCCTTTTCTTTTCAAATGGCTTATAAAAGGAATATTTAGTTTTAACTGTTGTATTCTATTCACAAATTAGAAAGTACTTTGCACTTATATAAAGGAAAAGAGAAAGTACCGTATTTTTCAGAGTATAAGATGCACCTTTTTCCTCCCTAAAAGAGGCTAAAATTCAGGTGCGTTTTATATTCTGAATGTAGCTTTTCCCCCAGCCCTAACTAGGTACTAGCATCTTCCCAGCTCTTACCTTGCAGGTTCTTTCATTGTTACTCTTTGCAAAGAATGTTTTCCAAGTCCTAAGTCTTTGCAGGGTTTTTTTCATTGCTCTAACTTGGTCCAAATGTTTCTTTCCAGCCCTAACCAGGTGCTAATGATGTTCCCAGGTCTTATCCTCTTGCAAGCTCTTTCATTTTCACTCTCTCTGAATAAGGTTTTTTTAAAGCCCTAACCAGGGGATAAAATAATGTGTTGAAGCTGACCAGACTAAGGATGCTAGCCAGATGAATATCTGGTAAGCAGATTCTTTCCCCTATTTTCCTCCCCAAAAACGAAGATGCGTCTTATACTGCTGTGCATCTTATACTCCAAAAAATATGGTAGGGATGACAGAACTTTTGTGAAATTTAGATTTGCATTTTAGTGGGAAGTCTAAAGTATAGGTATGAAAGAAAACAGTAATTAGACAGTGATCCCTGTTCTCATCTCTGGAATGGAGTGAAAAGGAGTGACTTTCCTAAAATTTTAGGCAGATTGTATTCTTAGTATAAATAAAGGTATTCTCAAGGAAATTCTTCTTTAAGATTTATTTGTAACTATCCGTAAGTAACCAGGATTTTATTTATTTATTTACAGTTGTATCCACTTCTATCCTTCTTCCAGAAGGATACTTTTATCCTTTTGACACAAACAAGCCCTGCCAGTTTCCTAACAATCTTCATTGTTGTTTTTTTTAAGTATATTAGCTCCACATATAGGAAATTATCAGAATATGTATAAAGAAGACTGGATACTGATTTTCTAAGAATAGATACCAGCAACAATTCAAATATAAGTGGTACAGAAATACACCCTGAAGTGTCATCTAAGGGTCCATAAAATATTCTGAGTTCACAAACTTTTTTTCATGGATGATTTAATCCTGTGTGTTTTTATACAAATAATCTAATCCATTGCCTACTATTTAATATCTACATGAAACCGCTGGGTGAGATCATCCAAGGCCATGGGGTGAGGTATCATCAATATGCGGATGATACCCAGTTATACATCTCCACCCCATGTCCAGTCAACGAAGCAGTGGAAGTGATGTGCCGGTGCCTGGAGGCTGTTGGGGACTGGATGGGTGTCAACAAACTCAAACTCAACCCAGACAAGACGGAGTGGCTGTGGGTATTGCCTCCCAAGGACAATTCCATCTGTCTGTCCATTACCCTGGGGGGGGAACTATTGACCCCCTCAGAGAGGGTGTGCAAGTTGGGCATCCACCTCGATCCACAGCTGACATTGGAACATCATCTTTCGGCTGTGGCAAGGAGGGCGTTTGCCCAGGTTCGCCTGGTGCACCAGTTGCGACCCTATTTGGACAGGGAGTCATTGCGCACAGTCACTCATGCCCTTATCACCTCGAGGTTCGATTACTGCAACGCTCTCTACCTGGGGCTACCTTTGAAAAGTGTTCGGAAACTTCAGATCGTGCAGAATGCAGCCGCGAGAGCCATCGTGGGGCTTCCCAGATTCGCCCACGTATCTACAACACTCCATGGCCTGCATTGGCTGCCGATCAGTTTCCAGTCACAATTCAAAGTGTTGGTCATGACCTTTAAAGCCCTACATGGCATTGGACCAGAGTACCTCCGGAACCGCCTGCTACCGCACGAATCCCAGCGGCCGATAAGGTCCCACAGAGTTGGCCTTCACCGGGTCCCGTCAACTAAACAATGTTGTATGGCGGGCCCCAGGGGAAGAGCCTTCTCTGTGGCGGCCCCGGCCCTCTGGAATCAACTCCCCCTGGAGATTAGAACTGCTCCCACCCTCCTTGTCTTCCGTAAACTACTTAAGACCCACCTATACCGCCAGGCATGGGGGATTTGAGACACCTTTCCCCCAAGCTTATTATAATTTATGTTTGGTATGTATGTGCTGTTTGGTTTTTAATTATGCTAGGGTTTTTATTTTTTTTTAATATTAGATTTGTGCCAGTATAATATTGTTTTTATCGTTGTTATGAGCCGCCCTGAGTCTTCGGAGAGGGGCGGCATACAAATCTAATAAATTATTATTATTATTTATTATGATCATCATTCAATTAAAAACCTACCTTAGTTCTTACCCAGTTTATAGGCAGTGATGTAGAATCATAGGCACTTTCATAATACACATTGCTTGTGGACTTGTTTGATTAAATGATATTTCAATTTAAGAAATAAGCCAGCTTTTTTTCTTGCTGTGAGTGCCTGTGTGCCTTTTGTAATACTGTGGCTTTGGGACAGACTGTTTTCATGTTGATAGCTACTCTTCTTCCCTCTCTGCCAAACTCAAATGAATCATTCAGTTTCTAAACATAACCCGTCTAGTGCTTTGGTCCTCAATCGAATAGAAATGGAAAACAGAATGTTCATGCAAGTTTATCCCTGTTTCTTTTTCCTGGGGTACTATGCACATGGAAAGAATCGCAGGGATCTGCAAATACCCCAGATTATTTTAAAGTGGAATTCTTGGAGTTTGTACAATTGAGATTTATTTTCATCTCTTTTGATTCCTATTCTAGCATTTATAGAGTGATGGCAAATCTTTTTTTCCTCAGGTGCTGAAAGCATTATCGCGTGCCCATACCTATAATTCAATGCCCCCATGCCCTGTCCCTCTGTGCTTGCATGCGCGACACCCCCACTCCCTCAAACATGCGTTTTCCAAATTCCAGCGGTCCCAGAAGGCTTGTTTTTCACCCTTCCCAGGCTCCAGAGGCTTTCTTAGAGCTTGGGGACGATGAAAACACCCTCTGCCACCTCCTGGAGGCTGAAAAGTCCCTCCCAGAGCCTCCATGTGAGCTGAAAATGCCAGCAGATATGGCTCTGCATGTCCACCTGTGGCATGTATGCCATAGGTTCGCCATCATGGGTTTATAGTATCATGCAGTCATGATTAAAGATATTCAGGAAAGCACATTTTTTAATGATTTCATATGCAATATAGGAATAATTTCAAAAATGTTTCTTTATTATAATGGATGCTTCTTTATTATAATGAACATACCTTCCAGGAAATATCACATCAACATAGTGGGAATATTTTCAGTAGTTTTAGTTACTCTGTCATGCTGGCAGAAGGGTGCCATGTCATGAATATCTCCCGGAAGGCCTTCTACCACACGAATCCCAGCGACCGGTTAGGTCCCACAGAGTGGGCCTTCTCCGGATCCCGTCGACGAAACAATGTCGTCTGGCGGGACCCAGGGGAAGAACCTTCTCTGTGGCGGCCCCGACCCTCTGGAATCAACTCCCCCCGGAGATTAGGACCGCCCCCACCCTCCTCGCCTTTTGCAAACTCCTTAAAACCCACGTCTGCCGTCAGGCATGGGGAAATTGATTCCCCTGGGCCGTTCCCGCTTCATGTATGATTTTTGCCTGGGATGTATGACTGTTTTTATATTAAGGGTTTTTCATTGCTTTTTAACTATTGGATTTGTACTGTGTTTTTTGTTGTGAGCCATTCCGAGTCTCCGGAAAGGGGCGGCATACAAATCAAATCAAATCAAATCAAATCAAGAAGTCAAAAGGGAGACGTAAAACTAAGAATAATGCACAATGCAGTTTGCGGTCACGTGGGGCCTACTGCTGTGAGGAAAGCCTATGTGAGAGACTGACAGCCCAATTATGAAAAGTACAGTGGCAGAACATATGTTAAGGACCCTATAAGTTAAAGTCTTTTGCCTGGCAGGGACCCAGGAAGCAAGTCTTCTGTGCCATTGCAAGTTAGTAACATCAATCTTGTAAGACCAACAGGACCAAACAATCTTTTCTTTTGAATCTCAAAAGGACAAAAATGCCAAAGTCTTAACTCATTACATTTGGTTAAATCCTAACTCATATCAAGCCGATAAGCTAATATATACATCCTTGATAATTTGGTTTTCATTGCAGCAGAAGTGCTAAAAATCTAATAGTTCTGCTAAAATATGAAAAGTATTATTATTAACTAATATTTGCTTTGTAGAGAGATTACATAAATCTTGATCTGAAATGTCTTTGGTTAACCTGTGAGGAATTCCTCGAAGTTTCATCAAGCATAAGGACTGAGGGAAGCATAATGCAAGTTAACATCAAAATCTAATGCCAAGGTGCTTATTTCACAGTATATTCTTTATCATATTGAGCATGATGTTCAGTAAGAGCATCCCATCTGGATACTATTACCTGTAGGATGTGCAGCTTGTATATATCTTTTAGAGGTTAGTTTTTAATGTTAAACAAAGGGAGCTGATTAAAACCAGCTGTAAAACAATTTTCATAGTTTTTTTCTTACAGTGAGTATTGAATTATCTTGCACATGACTGTATGTCTGAACTAGAACTAAAATAAATCTTTGCTGACTTATTAAAATTATTATATTGTTTATTTAAAGCTGAACTAAAGTAGCACGTTACTAATTTGGCAGTGGAATTTAGTATTATTGATATCAATATATATATCAATGTCTATCTGTCTGTCTACCTATCTACCCACTGTCTATCTAACCACACACACACACACACACACACACACACACACACACTCATGCCAGTAAGAAATAATTGGTGATTTATTTGTGCAGTGGGTTTCAGAAAGCACATTTTAGTGGCCCCAGAAAATGTAAACATTGAAACAAAGTCATATTTTTAAAAAAGTTAACATGAAAGATGTATTAAGTTCAATAGCGCAGACATGTCAAAGAAATGTGCAGTTACTGATGGTAACATTTTGTATGACATAGTCATCATAAAGGCTTGTATGAAGACGTTACACTGAACTGTCACATATTTAAATATTTGTTTGTGGTTCATTTGCTTTGAAATCCCATCCATCAAATTGCCATTTCTAATTAAATACAAATAGGCTCCCATGACATGACTCCTACCTAAAGCCTAATTTAGATAAACAGTCGTTTTCCAGGATTTCTTCCCATTTCCACTACCTATCATTGTTTTTAATTGAAAATCTGAAGAATGGTGTTTATATATATGTTTATATACGTGTTTATTCACACAAATTTATGAAACATTCCTTATTTTAAATTCATAGTGGATTATGCTTATATTGATATTATGGTTCTGTTATTTTATTTAATACAATTAATAATTGATGCTAATTGCTGTTGTCAGTTTTCTGTTGCATTGAAAATTGGCATGCCAACAGTATTACAATTATAAATTAGATACTAAAATAAGCAAAGAAATGCAAAACCAATGGGATTATTATTACTCTAGTAAGATATTTTTAAAGGAAAATTTGCTTTTTCAGATCTGAAACTATTCTTTTCTCATAATCCTGATTTTTACCTTCTCTCTCTCTCCTGTTGCTTATTTTAACATTAGGATGTGAATGGGGTAAAGTACAGATGCATCATTGAATCAAATAAGAGCAAGCTAATTCTAACAGAGAAGACTAAAGATACTATACTTGTAGTTCCTATTTTATGGTCAGAGAAGTCAAATTACAGTCCTCTGTATAAAGATTTAGTGACAGCTTTCTTATACTGGCTTAGATTTGTGCACTAAAACATCTACTTTGCAGTCTGAATTTAGGTATATGGGTTAATAAACATTATTTTATTAGTATTTCAAATATGAAAATCACACAAACATACCATTATCTCTTAAATGTGTCTATTGAAATAAAATGTGTCAAATAAGATTTTCTAAAGAAAATATTTTGAAATTCAAAAACTGTTTTCAAAATGATTAACAGTGTTGTTTGTAGTAAACGTTCTCTGAGAAAAATTATATTTTGCTTATGAATGCCATGTAAGGCAAATGGCCAAGGACATTGCTAATCTTTCATATAAACATTTCAGCTTTATTTTCATCCAATTGTATCTCATTTGGCTGTGTTTTTCACAATACTCTGTTCTGTTGTGCAAGTTCATTTAAAGGCAGCATTCTTAGATTAAAAATGACATAAAAATTCTTTGTATCATTGGTACAATGATCCAGTACTACAGTGCAATTTTAGTATTCATTCTCTGCTATAAGAATAAGCTTAAAACACTTTTAAATTGTTATAATAAATTGCATGCCCTTTTCAAACAATGAGTGATATTGAAAGTGTGTGTCTGTATGGATCCTACATGCATTCACATTCATTCATTCATTCATTCATTCATTCATTCATTCATTCATTCATTCGGAAAAGTGGTTTTTTTACCTTTTTATACTGCACTAATCAATTCTAGAGGGTAACAATAAAAAAAAGCAATCCTTAACTTACCTGACTTGAACCATAATATAATTAAAACAGAGTTACCTAATTACCATCAATCAATTTATCCTTTAAAAAGGAAAAACTTTGGAGTTCTCCAGAATGCCATAGGCCATGATGGTGAACCTATGGCATGCGTGCTACAGGTGGCACGTGGAGCCATATATGACAGCATGTGAGGCATTGCCCTATTTTAGCTCCAGTGCATTTGTGCATTCTGGCCAGCTGATTTTCAGCCTTCTGGAGAAAGGGGAGAGGCCAGTTTCATCCTCCCCAGGTTATAGGAAAGCCTCCGGTTCATTTCTGAACTTCCAGTAGGCCCATTGGGTCAATTTTTCTCCATCTATAGGCTTTGGAAGCTTTCCTGAAGCATAGTGAGAGCAAAAATGGCCTCCCCACACACTCTGGAAGATCAAAAAAGCCTCCAGAAGCCTGGGGAGGGTGAAAAATGCCCAGTGGACCTACTGAAAGTCCAGAGGCTTCAGTGAAGCCTGACTACATGTGCGGGGGGGGGGGGGGCAGCACAGGAGGTTGTGCACATGTGCAGGGGAGGGCATTGCATTATGGGTGTGGACATGCACGCAAGCACTATTGCATGCATGTGCTCCTTTTGGCACCCAAGCAAAAGAAGGTTCACCTTCACTGGTCTAGGTTGAAGGGATTAACCATATTATAATAATAATAAACAAAGTTGGAAGGGACCTTCTAATCCAACTCCCTGCTTAGGCAGGAAACCCTACACTACTTCACAGATGATTATCCAACATCTGCTTAAAAATTTCCAGTGTTGAGGCATTCACAACTTCTGGAGGTAAGCTGTTCCAATGATCAACCGTTCTGACTGTCAGGAAATTTCTCCTTAATTCTAAGTTACTTCTCTCCCTGTTTAGTTTACACCCATTGCTTCATGTTCTACCCTCAGGTGCTTTGGAGAATAGGTTGACTCCTTCTTTGTGGCAACCTCTGAGATATTGGAACACTGCTATCATGTCTCCACTGGTCCTTCTTTTCATTAAACTAGCCATGCCCAGCTCCTGCAACCGTTCTTCACATGGTTTAGCCTCCAGTCCCCTAATCACCTTGGTTGCTCTTCTCTGCACTTTTTCTGGAGTCTCAACATCATTTTGCATCATGGTGACCAGAACTGAATGCAGTATTCCAAGTGTGGCCTTATACACTTTGCAGGCCTTATAAAGTGGTATTAACACCTCACGTGATCTTGATTCTAGCCCTCTGTTAATGCAGCCTAGAACTGTGTTGGCTTTTTTGGCAGCTGCTGCACACTGCTGGCTCATATTTAAATGGTTGTCTATTAGGACTCCAAGATCCCTCTCACGGTTACTACTGTTGAGCAATATACCATGTATAGTGCACCTGTGCATTTTGTTTTTCTTGCATAAGTATAGAACCTTACTTTTTTCACCATTGAATTTTATTTTGTTAGATAGCACCCATTGTTCAAGTTTGTCAAGATCCTTCTGTATTTTGCACCTATCTTCTGGAGGGTTGGCTATTCCAGCCAGTTTGGTGTCATCTGCAATTTTGATAAGTTTCCCATCTATTATTTTATTTTATTTATTTATTAGATTTGTATGCTGCCCCTCTCCGAAGACTCGTCCTCTCGTCCAAGTCATTGATGAAGTTGTTGAAGAGTACTGGGCCTGAAACAGAGCCTTGGGGTACTCCACTGCATACATTCCTCCATGTAGATGTAGTTCCATTGAGCACTACATGTTGAGTGCGGTTAATTAGCCAGTTTTGAATCCATCTGGAGGTGCTGCTGTCAATCCCACATTTTCTACTTTATTTAGTAGCAGGTTATGGTCTACTTTATCAAAAGCCTTATTGAAGTCCAAGTAAACCACATCGACAGCATTCCCCTGGTCCGCTAATTTTGTCACTTTGTCAAAGTGGCCAATACAGTGTATTTCCATGTTTGTTTACAAAATATAGTTATCAATTGAATTGAACTGCATTTTCTTTTTAAAAAATGAAATATTTCACAACCCTACAGCTGTGCTGTTAGTGGTTTTCTTGTATGGGTGTGCTTTAGTGACCAAACCTTTATGCATTTTCAACATGGGGATATTTTGGTATGATTCATCCACATATTAGATGCTGCAATCATATTCACAACTAAGGATTTGTTTACTAGATGTCTAAAAGCAACTTTTGATACATAAAATTGAAAAAAAATTGCCTGAAATAATAAAATGAGCTGGCTCCCATGAGAAAGTCTCCATCTTGTCGAACTTCTTTATATTATATTCACGAAGACTTCAAGTTCTAACCCAAGCTGTATTTTATCTAGTTTGTCCAAGGTTATATAGTTTCAATAATTAGAAATCAGAAATGTTTATTATCTCACACATTACTACTGCTACTGGAAATATTCCACTATCTGCTTTCTGAAAGGACAAGGCCATCACTATCAGGAAAGCGAATAGTTTACCTTTTTTGCATTTAATTTGGTAAGGCAATATGTAGTTTCCTTATGTAAACAATTGTAGCATGACATTTTGAATAAATGCTACTCTCTACACTAACAAAGGAAGTGTTTTCATAAGCTTATAATATAGCTTGTAATTGTCATCTAGCATGAATTGTAGCCATCAGAAAGACATTTACTGACTGTCTCAAAATAATGCAAATTTTGTCCTTTGTACATACTTCAAAAATGTCTCTCTTATCAGAAAACAAGGCAAAGGTTATATCATTTATTGTTTCAGGTACCTTAAATGATTTTGGGAAATAATATCTACAGTTCCTTTAAACAAAGCTAGGGCCAAATTCTGGTAGTTTCCTTATTTGATCTCTGCTCTTTGTACATATATTACAATATTTATAGAAGATGCAGTCTTCTGTTTAGGAATGTTTGGTGTGCCACATTGAGATATGTCCTTTTGACACTGGAAGTCCCTGTTTATGTAGCTTGGAAATTTTATTATAGTTCTCATTCTTTATAAATAACTGTTCCTAATTTAACCTGTTGGAAATGTCTTGTTAAAATGATTTTAAGTATGAGTAGCTAGAATTGTTGTTTCTTAGAGAACTGTTCCATGCTTCAACCTCTATTAAAACTTGGTGGGGAAATGCACAAGCTTGAATGCTGAGGCACCACGCCATGCTTGGCTTTCATTTCCCACATCTCAGTTAATAGTATTTTGTAGGACAATTATAGGCTTATTCAGATACAAATAAACACAGGGATGGGACAAATATCCCAATTGTGTATTTACAATATTATTTATAACATCTATAATCTAACATTTTCTAACATATATTTAAATTTGAGATGTTAAGATACCTAACAACGTATTATTTCTAATAATTGTATTATTTCTATCATCACATACATAAAGTCACCTGCTCCAGGTATTGGTAAGTAAACAGCAGCAAGAAGATATATCTACATTTCAGTAAGACAAACAGCACAAGTAGCTGCAGAAATATTTTTGCTCATGCTACTATCATCATAACTTTATTATGGTCATAGACCAGCATAGTGAGTGTGGGAAATGGTCAATTATAAAGCATAAAGGATGCACCAAACAAAAATTGGAAAAAGTTGTATAAATGTACTAAAATAGAAAGTACGTATAAAAAACAAGTCTAAAACATTTTTTAAAGGGGGTAGGGGCATTAAATGGTTTGATGTCTTGCTTGATGCCTTTCTCAGTTATAGTGGCACTGGTAACTGGGTCCTGAGAGGTTCATCTTACTTGGAGTGAGTCTATGACAATAATTTAAAGGAAGGCTATGTTGCAGGGTGAATATTTTTCAACAACATGATGGTAAACTAGGTAAAGCCAAGTTGCTCCACTGCAAATAAATTTTGTTTTTCCTGCCAATCCTGATATTTCCACTGTAGGTGCCCTGTATAGAATTTGCTGATTGTATCAATTAACCTGTTATTTTAAAGATGAAATATACTTTTATTAAGATTGGCTACAATAACAGAATTTTGCAAATCTGATTTTTAGAGATTCAGTGAACTAGGGAGATCTCTGTCTAAGCTGTTTCAGAATGTTTTCTGGACATTCTGAACTTAAAAATTACTTTAGCTCATTTTACCTGGCTAAAGTATTTGCCTATCTCCATCTCAAAGTCATTTGTTATTCTCCCCATGGACAATGGTCTCTGAAAAACAAAACAGATAATCATATTATTCCTTTATATTCCTATGATGTTTTTATTTTTAAAATATCCCAATTTCTCTGTAGGGATAGCTACTCAAGCTAGTTAGCACGATAAGTTATACTTTTTGATTAGCCTGCCTACAAGGCAAGAGGCCAAAACAAATCAAAGCAAATTGATTATTTCTTGCTAATATTTCAGCTAGTGTAGCTGCAAAAGAATAATTAAAAGGGAATACCTATTAATATAACATAATTGTAAAGATAACAAGATAAAAACAAGACATGCCCAAAATACATACATGCACCAAAGCCCAACCTTCCTGCCAACCAAGTTAATATCTATACTAACATTTTGCATCTACTTAAACTTAGTAACATTAGCAATATTTGTTTGCAAAGCACAATACTACAGTAGACACATAACGTAAGGTGATCTTCCCCCAAATAAACCATCCTAAAACACAAACAGGAAACCATAAGCTCCAATTTAGTAATGGTGAACCTTTTTTGGTTCGTGTGCCAAAAGGGTTTGTGTGTACACACTAGTGAATGCGCACGTAACCACACCCATGCATACACATCCGTGCTGCTCCCTGCAAATGTACACAATGTCCCTCCCCCCCCACACACAAATTTGCACAGGCCTCACTGAAGCCTGGAATGGTGAATAAATGGGCAAACTGTAAATTTGAAAAAACTGACTTTCTGTTTGCCCCTTGTGCTGTTTTTCGCACTCCGAAGGTTTCAGGGAAGCTTCCTGAAGCCCCGGAGTGCGAAAAACAGCACAACGGACAAATCGGAAGTCTATTTTTCCAAACTTCCGGTTTGCCTGTTGGGCCGTTTTTCACACTTGCCTCCAGAGGGCACAACAGCCTTCCACAAGGCTGAAAATCTGCTGGCCAACTTGTGCATGTGCACTGGAGCTGACATTGGAAAATGGCTTGTGTGCCTTCTTATATGGCTCTATGTGTCACAGGTTCACCATCATTGCTCCAATTGTATCTACCCAACTACTGTATATGAAAAAGTACTTACTTGTCTACTACTTGAAAATTAGGTCTCACGTTGTCAGATGTAAACAGCCTGATACAAATTTTAGCCATTGAACAAGGAGTAGATGGAAATAGTTTCTCCTGGCCAAAAGTTAGTTACTCCAGGAGGCTGGAGAAAAAGATGAAAGAAAAGCACTGATTGGGTACATCAAAAGTATTGGAAGAAAAGTTCTTCCTTTTTTGTTTTTTTCTCACAATACACTGTATTCATCAGACATTCTTGAGTTAATGCATGTCTCTTAGCCCTGCTATTCAGTTCGAGAAAACTCCCTAATCTTATGTTCCCGGGTCTATTTGACTCGGACTGCAAATTGATCATTTTAGGTACTTATATTTGGTCTTTTTGAAAGCTTTTTTCACCTGGAAACAAGTTTGAACATTTCTGCACACAATGGAATGAAAATTGAACTGAAAAAATTAATCCTTATTGGTTTATTTTGCACATAAATGTGCCTCCCCCCCGTGTTTGTGGATTTTTTTTTAGGTTTATTGATAATTTTGCCTGCAAAATGCATTCTATTTTACTAAAGTTGGGGTGGGATTGGTAGCTTGAACATTTCTGAACATAATGATATGAAAATTGAACTGGAAGAATTGATTTATTTATAAAAATTCATTTATTTTGCAAATCAAAGTCTCTCCCACCCTATTTCAATTGATATAAAAATTATGCTGTTAATTTCAAACTTACATACTTGGTTTTAGTAAAATGGATTTTTTTCATAAAATTTGTTGTCTGGCTACAATATGCTTGCTTTTCAAAAGGATATTCCAAATATTTCTAGCCAAATATATATAAAAAGTGAAAATAATGGCACACAGCAAGGCCGGGTGGTGGTGGCCCTTTTGTGGCAAAAATAAACCAATAAGAATAATTTTTTCAGTTCATTTCTATTTTTTCTTATGTTTAGGATCGTTCAATTTAGTATATCAAAACTTTTGGGGGAATATTCCTTAGAGATTTGTAGCCTAAAAAAATATAAATTGACAAAAAAAGTCAGAAAACATGGGGGGAGGGGCTTTTTGATCAAAATAAAAATATAAGCCTCAAATCTTTCAGTTCAATTTTCATATCATTATGTTCATAAATGTTCAAACTAGTTTTCCAGTGGAAAAAGTTTTCAAAAAGACCAAATTCAAGTACCTAAAAAAATCATTTTGGTCCGGGTCTATACGACCCGAAACAGAGTCAACGTGATTTTTTTCTTTGCCCAGAAAATTTTTTTTCCCCACCCCCACAAATATATTTATGATGATCAGCCATGTTAAAATGAGTAAATGAATGCATAAGATATTAAAAAAAATTCGGATTTGAAGCCTGCGTAAATATAAAGTGAAAATGTTTGCAAGCAGCCAAGGTGGGGGGGGAAGGGCTTATTTATGATTGTAAACAACCAATAAGAAACATTTCTTTCAGTTCATTTATATTTTTCTTATATTCAGAAATGTTCAAACTACCAATCCCACACCAACTTTAGTAAAATTGAACACATTTTGCAAGCAAAATTCCATAAATTGAAAAATATTTCACAAAAATGGGGGGGGGCACGCATTCTCCACTTGCACTGCTACGGAGAGTCCAACGTGGGTTATTCTTCAGCCTTGCTGGAAGGGACTGAGATAAAAATTAGCATAAATATTTGGTCCAACCCCCTTTGCTGCCCTTACCGGGTCAGTCTAAAAAACTCAGTCATAGTGAAGGGACACATGAGTTTTTCCTCCTAGGACTCTATGTAGCCTACTGGATTAGTTAATAAAAATTTGACTGTTGTTTAACATTATTTTTTCTCTCTTTATTTTTCAGGTGCATGGATTTCCAACTTACTGCAGAAGATCGGGCCGCTGCTCTGCGGAGTATTGCCTGCCACGTTGGTCCCAGGTCGGAGCCTCTTCCCTGCGTGGGTACTGCTCCTAGGACCGGGAGTCGCCAGAGGAAGGGGTCCCCGGCCTGCGGGCCGTACCCCATTCAGAGCGACCACCGAGACAAGCCGGATCGAAAAGGCAGAATTCGAGCGGAGGAGACAGTCGGGCTTTTGAAATTGCCGCCTAAACCGATCATCGCGGAGGCGAGAGAAAGAGGAGAATTCGAGCGACCCGATCAGGTCGCGGAAAGCGGCAGCCTTAATACAGCCGATCAAGGCACGGAAGGAAAGCCTCGGCTAGAGCCAGCATGGCGGACTACACAGGGCGCCGCCATCTTGGGTATCCTCCTCAAGGACAGACTTCCGCCCGCCATTTTTTAAGGGCGTGATTGACACCCCAGAGCACCATTAGGTGCCGGTAATAGCCCGGATATCCTGTTCTGATCACAGGAAAGGGCAGAATTAATATTGCGGCGGCCATTTTGATGAATCAGCTTGCCTGAGAATCATTGCTGCTTATCTCGGTAAGAAAAGTACCTACTAAAAGCGATGGCTGAGGTTCCCCAACAAGGAACAACAGAGCCCCCGGCCATTAAAGCCAAGGAGAAATCGCATTCTTCTAAGAGCAAGTCCAAAGGTACACAATCCTCCTCTGCCCTAAAGGAGGCAGAAAGGCGAATCAAAGCCCTGGAGGACCAGTTAGAGGCACAGAAACAGGCAGCAAGGCCTCAACCTCACGCAACAGCAGATCCAGGTCAGGCTCTGGGGACGATCACCAGTGGTACCCCCCCGAGACTCCCGGAGGGGATGGGGGCGGCAACAGACAAGGACTGGTCACCGGATAGGTTTGGGGGCCCAACACAGGTGACAGAGGCAACTAGGCCTGAATTTGCCATGTCTTCTACCTCATGGCACATGGCACCACAACCACTGCCATCAGCCACCTTTACCCCGACAGCAGCAGGGCTACGTTCCTCCCCAGATACATGGCAACGCATGCCCCTGGCCTTGCAGGACATGATTGCCTCTGCTTACTCGCATGGCATAGCAGCAGGGGTCCAGCAATATACCTCAGTTGCTGCTCCCCCTACTCCGCCTCAACCCTCTCCCCTGGCACAGAGAAACATATGGGCAGCTCCAGCCCCGGCATCCCCGGCACATGACTCTTTACAGGAGGAAGCCGGGTTCAGGGGACAAGGATCAGAACCAGATGATGGCTTATCTGAAGATGAAGCTGCACCCCCCAGAACCACCAGCTTATGCAGGCCTTTTCAGACCTTCTATCTTTCGAGTCCTTCTTAACAAAGCAAGACTGGCTGTTACCTTAGGGACAGCGGACAAGTCTTCTGACCCAGCAACTGCCCCACAACCGTCCAGCAGGGTACTTACTGAACCACAAAGGGATGCAGACCTTATACCTGCTCCTCAGTTATTCCTGGACAATATTAAGAGGCCATGGCAACACCCAGCAGGAGCCCTGGGCCCAACAGCTTCAGAGCGTAAATTCTATGCCTTTGAACCAGAGCTGGAGAACTTACTGGAATTTCCATCTATTGATGCTCCCGTAGTAGCCCTGGTGTCCAATGCACTAGTTCCCTCTGAGATGGCAGATGGCCTGAAACCAGAAGATCGAAGGACGGAGAGTCTAATCAAGAAGTCTCATCAAATGTCTGCATGGGCCCTCAAAGTTGCCTCAGCGGCTTCTTTCTTTAACAAAGCCTCTGTCGTGTGGCTCCAAGAGATGCTCACGAAACTGGGACCGGAAGACGGTCGCCTGAGACAAGATCTAAACAAATTATTATCAGCAGCAGAATTCTCAGCAGATGCCACCCTGTCAGCATCTCGTTTTTCTTCACGGGCCTTAGCATCAAATCAATCCTCACGTCGATTGCTCTGGCTACGCTCGTGGCAGGCAGACGCGAAGTCCAAGTGGCGCCTGGCCTCAGCGCCATTTGATGGAACCAAGCTGTTCAGAGAGTCTCTCGACAACGTCCTCATAGAGGATAAAGATAAGAAGAAAATCTTGCCCAGAACCTACAGACGTCAGGACAGACGTTCTACGCCTTACTCCAGGCGCCAACCCTTTCGTGCGGAACCTTCCTCCACTTCACCCCAGGTCGGAAGGTCTTATGCACAGGGGTCCTTCTCCCAACCCTCCTACAGAGCTGATAGGGGCAACTTTGGAGACAGAAACAAACAGTTTCAACAACCCAGGAGGGCGTTCAGAGGTTCCAACAGGGGAGGCTACCGCAGAAACAAATGACTCCATGACCCCTTTCCCCATAGGAGAACGGCTACAGCACTTCACCGCCTCCTGGGAAGCTGTCTCTGCAGACACTTGGGCATTAAACACAATAGCCAAGGGTCTCACCATAGACTTTATCCAGAAACCTCCAACCAGGTTTTTCAGTGCCCGGTTCTTCACAACAACCACAAGCGCAACCTCCTGCACCAAGAAATTTACCATCTGCTGGAGATTGGTGCCATCGAGAGGGTCCCTGCTCACCAGGAGGGATGGGGGTACTACTCCATCGTTTTCATAGTACCCAAGGCCTCGGGAGATTGCCGCCTCATACTCAATCTAAAACAACTGAACCTTTACGTGAGATACCGCAGGTTCAAAATGCACTCTTTGAAAACAATACCAGCAGCAATCCGCCAGAGAGACTGGCTGACGTCAATAGACCTCAAGGAGGCATACCTGCATGTCCCAGTTCATCCGGACTACAGGAGATATCTCCGCTTTTGCTTTGAAAGCAATCATTTCCAGTACAAGGCCATGCCCTTCGGTCTATCCTCAGCTCCCAGAACATTCACGAAGTTGCTGGGCATTCTCACTGCCGATCTCAGGACTCGTCCCTTACGCCTCATGGCGTATTTGGACGACATAATTATACTATCCAGCAGCTACCACAGGGCTCGACACGATTTGGCAGAAACCATCAGGACATTAGAGACTCTCGGATTCTCAGTCAACTATCAGAAAAGCCATCTTTCCCCAACCAGGTACCTACCACACCTGGGCACTCACATAGATACAATGACAGGCAAGGTCTTCCTGTCACCAGAACGCCAGACCAAGGTGCGAACCATAGTAACAGAGTTACAGCAGAAAAGAACAGTACCACTGGCCTTTCTCTCCCAGTTACTGGGAGTCTTCATATCTTGCATAGACATTGTACCATGGGCCAGACTCCACGCCAGGCCCCTGCAGTGGTTCCTCATTCCCTTTCAAAGGACCAAGACAAGTCACTCTTCAAGGCAGGTACCAATCTCACCAGAAGTGCGCCGGTCTCTTCCATGGTGAAAATCATCAGCCCTCCTGCAAGGATCACCTTTCCTGTTACAGCAGGAGATGACCATAACAACGGACGCAAGTCTCTTGGGTTGGGGCGCTCACTCCAGTGCGGGAGTAGCCCAAGGTCTGTGGAGCCCAGAGGAACTCGCATCCCCCAACATCAATTTTCTGGAACTAAGAGCGGTACACCTAGCGCTACAACATTTTGCATGTCACGTGAGGGGACAGCATGTGCTAATCCTCACAGACAACGTGGCAACAAGAGCCCATATCAGCCATCAAGGGGGCACGAGATCGGGCCGCCTCATGCTGGCATCTCAGGCTCTATTCAGATGGGCAGAACAACACCTGGCATCCCTGAGAGCAGATATCGGGCAAGTAAAACATCCAAGCGGATTGGCTCAGTCGGACAACCATTGACCCGGCAGAGTGGAGTCTGGATGTCAACCTGTTTCAAGAGATCATTCACTGGTACGGGACACCAGAAGTAGACCTATTCACTACACACCTGAACAATCAGTTACCCAGATTCTTCTCCCGTTTCCCATCACCGGGGGCAGAACAGGTCAACGCCGGAGGGCCTGCTCTACGCCTTCCCCCCAGTGTGCTTAATCCCGAGAGTAATAAACAAGCTCTTACAGGAAGGAGCGGAAATACTCCTGATATCTCCGTATTGGCCCAGACATCCATGGTTCGCGGACCTGATGGATCTGTCCATTGCCCCCCCCATGGAGAATCCCACACTGCAAAGTGGCCCTGACACAGGGGTCAGTATACCACCCGGAACCCCACTGGTGGAGTCTTGCCGTGTGGCGCTTGAGGGGGAGAGACTAAGGAGAGACCTAGTCCCGGAAAGAGTAATTACCACCATCCAGGCCTCACGCCGACCATCTACGACCAGGATCTATTAAGCAACCTGGAGGGCATACTGTGACTTCTGTAGAGCTCAGCAGCGTGACCCGCAGTCACCTTCAGTGATACAAATTCTTGAATTTTTACAAGCAGGCCTGGACAAGGGACTGGCACCCAACACCTTGCGCAGGCAGGTGGCAGCCATCGCCACTATCCTCAAACTGGACTTCACGCATTCAATCTCAAAACACCCATGGATTCGGGACTTCATCAGGGGTGCAGCAAACATCAGGCCTCCACCAGTACATCGCTCCCCAACGTGGGATTTGCCACTGGTGTTGCAGGCCCTCACGGGACCTCCCTTCTAATCTCTATGCAACATTCCACTGAGGTTACTCTCACTTAAAACAGCATTCCTAACAGCAATTACATCAGCAAGGAGGGTCTCTGAACTGGCAGCCCTATCGGTCAGACCACATTTATGTATCTTCCATACAGACAGAGTGATCTGACGCCTAGACCCTGCCTTCCTTCCCAAGGTGAACACCGTCTTTCACAGGTCTCAAGACATCATCCTACCGGACTTTTGCACCCATGGATCACATCCACTGGAGTTGAGATGGCACAAACTGGACGTCCGTCGGGCCATCAAAATTTACATACGAAGGACGAGTACCTTCCGAAAATCGGAGGCACTATTTGTTTCATACTTCCCTGCTTCAATGGGGAATAGAGTCTCATCAAAAACCATCAGCTGTTGGATCCGCTCCTGTATCATCACAGCATACAAGTCAGGCACTATACCAGTACCAGGGGGCATCACCGCCCACTCAACAAGGAGCGCAGCTACATCAGCAGCTTGGGCGACACAGGCACCGATTGAGGACATTTGCCGAGCAGCAACCTGGACGGCTCCCAATACCTTCATTAGACATTACCGTTTAGATACATTTGCTTCATCGGAAGCGGCCTTTGGACGCAGAGTATTGCAACGTGTCTGCACAAATACTGCGCCCCTGGTCCAGCCTTCTCCCACCCTAAATAATTGAGCTTGGTTATATCCCACGTTGGACTCTCCGTAGCAGCGCAAGTGGAGAAGAACCGTTGCACTTACCTGAATGGTCTTCTCGCTGCACTGCAAGGAGAGTCCAAACCCACCCGGCTGTTTGGCCCAGGGACACAGGGTTCAATGGACAATCTTGTTTAAAGTTTAATAGTTCATTGGGTTAATAAAAGTTCTTGGTTTACTGTCACTATGACTTCGTTTTATTATAAGACTGACCCGGTAAGGGCAGCAAAGGGGGTTGGACCAATTATTTATGCTAATTTTTAACTCAGTCCCTTCCAGCAAGGCTGAAGAATAACCCACGTTGGACTCTCCTTGCAGTGCAGCGAGAAGACCATTCAGGTAAGTGCAACGGTTCTTCTATCAGCAAAATAAACCAATAAGAATTACTTTTTTCATTTCAATTTTCATATCATTGTGTGCAGAAATGTTCAGACTACTTTCCAAGTGAAAAAAGTATTCAAATTGACCAAACACAAGCACTTCAAATGAAGAGTTTTCGGTCCGGATCAGGGTGACCTGGGAACACAAGAAGTATGACTTTTTGTTTTTCAGCAAGAGAGAAACCCCCCACCCCCAAAAAAAAATTCTCATAGAGAGAACCCCTGAAATGATGAAAAGTCATGAAATTTCAAGTTTCAGATATGCAGGGAAAATTTTTTACAGGGACTCAAACTTGGCTTCGGGTCACATACGACCCTAATTGCAATCTAGCCTGCTGGAAGAAGCCTGTTTGTAACTTACATGAGATTATCTTTGAAGGCTATTTGGAAATTGTAGTTGATAGAATATATAGAATCCCAGATAGATTGCTGAGAACTGGTACAATAATACAGTGGTACCTCGGTTAACAAACGCCTTGGTTAGTGCACATTTCGGATAACAACCAAAATTTCGGCAAAAATTTGTTCCGGATGCCGAACAAAAATTCAGATAATGAACATAATTTTTTTGTTATTATTCGAAATGTCCCTCAGTCCTATTCTTTACCCCTTACCCCCCCCCCCATTGTCCCTCATTTCCCCCCTCTCCTTACCTCTTTACCTTTTGTCTCTCTGCCTTTGTTTCTTTGCTAGGAGAGCAGCAAAGCATTGCTTCGGCTATGACGAGGCAGGCACTGAGTTTGCTGGTCCCAGCAGCGGCTTCTCTTTGAGGACCAGCTGATGGTGGTGGTGGTTGTGGTGGAAGCTGTGGCAGCTGCAGCAGCTTCTTTTTGAGGACAGTGATGGTGGCGGTGGGGGCCTGGGCATGGACGTGATGTTCCCGGCGCTGCTGTTCCTCGAAAGGAAACTGCTGGAGCCGCCTCATCTGTTGCTATCGCCACCAGCTGGTCCCGGCAGAGGCAGCGGCAATGGCTAAGGAGGCTCCAGCAGCTTCCTTTCGAAGAACAGCAGTGCCGGGGACATCACGTCCATGCCCAGGCCCCTGCCGCCAGTGTCCTCAAAAAGAAGCAGCTGCAAATTTAGCGCCTGCCTGCCGAGGAGACGAAGGCAGAGAGACAAGAGGTAAAAAGGTAAGGGGGGGGAGTGAGGGACAATGAATGGATGGGTGGGGAATGAAAAAAATCCTTTATCATGAGTGGTCCTGGAACGGAATAACCGTGATAAATGAGGGATCAATTTTCCCCATAAGAAATAAAGGCTGGGGACCAATTAAATCAATTTCCATTATTTCCTATGGGAAAAATTGTTTCGGATAATGACCATTTCGGTTAACAAACAATCTTCCGGAACCAATTGTGGTCATTAATCGAGGTATTACTGTGTTATGTCTCTATTGCTGGGATTGTTTTGACTTTCAGTAAGTTTCTGAGTCCAATTTAAAGAGTTTACTTTAACCAACAAAGCCCTACATATTTTTGCTCCTAAGTGTCTTCAAGACTGCCTTTTCTCTGCACTGTTCTCAATAGATATGAGGGAGGGCTCAAAGACAGGGCTTATTCAGGTCCTCACCCCAGAACTCCTGGCCCCCAGAAACCCATGAGTCCTGCTTGGAAGGTAGTTAAACAGAAACACTTCTGGAAGGCATTCAGGTTATACCTCACTGCCATATACTCTAGGGCTGATACAATGTTTATTCTTCTGAAGTTTTATTATCCTATTAATATTATTTGTTATTTATTTTATGCCGACTTGCATTTTTTTCTATGGTGTTTAATTTAAATTTTAATTAAATATTTTATTGATGAAATAAATAGAATACACCAACAGAAATGCAATAATACAACAGAAGGGATGTGATCAAATACATTACTAAAACATAAAAAAATATCAACTTTTATTGTTTAATTTGTGTAAGTAAGCTGCTGTAAACCACATTTTTTTTCAGCAGGATGGAAATCTGTAAATATGCATAAATATTTGGCCTGGTAGATGTTTTAAGTGCAAACAAGTTTCTACTGTCTGGCCATTAAATTCACTTCTGCTTTTCCTTCAGTGTTCCTCTCTTCTATTTGCCCATCCTGTCTTAGTCAATAGCAGCCTGGCTGTTTGGACTGCCTAGTTTGGACAAAGGCTATAATCAGGCCACCCAATCACGTGCCACAATCCAACAATATCAGTCAGAAGACTCCAAACCATAATAATGTTTTTTTGCTCAGAAAGGCTAAATAGTTAATAGCAAAACTGCTTCAAACAATCCAAACTGCTGATATAATGTTAAAATGTTTTGCATATCCTTACTCTGGAGCAATTTTGGAATGCTGGAAGGAGAATCCATTTTGCCATTGATGTTATTGGCTGAATATCATTGGATTGAACTCAAAAATATAATGATTGCAATTAGAGCCTGAAATGTTACACCTCCAATCATGTCTTTGAAGTTTTAGGATGGCTCATGTTTTCTTTCTTACATATAAAATAGAAAAAAAATCCACAAGGAGCTCTTGGTCAAAAAAATATAGTGCAGGTGTTGTTCATAATCTTATTCATTTTGACAAACATTTCAAAATTTAGACATGTCTTGGATTTATTTTTACATTCTGATCAAACCTAATAAAGATATACCGGTAATCAGGTAGTTTGTTTCCTTATTTTTTAGAACTATCTTGGACTATATTGTAATTAGAAAATATTATTTTCATCCAGAAAGCAGATGAAGTTATTCCATTTCCTAATACCCTAGGTTTTTTCCCAGGTGGTTCTTTCATTGAGCACCATATTTGTTTAGTGATATACAGACTAATATGCATATAACTTTGAATTACAGGCTAAAGCAGTGTTTCACAACCCTCAGCAACCTTAGGATATTTAGAAACATAGAAGATTGACTGCAGAAAAAGACCTCATGGTCCATCTAGTCTGCCCTTATACTATTTCTATACCACCTTTAGACTATACAGTGGTACCTCGTGATACGAACCCCTCACCATACGAACAACCCGAGATACGAATCCGGAGTTCTGTAATTTTTGCCTCTTCTTACGAACTTTTTCTGTCTTATGAACCCGCCGCCGCCACCACCGCGAATCCCCGCCGCCCGGCTGTTGCCTTTTGAAACAGCCAGGGGGCTTATCGGCGTCCTCCTGAACCCGAACGCCAAACCTGAACTTCCGGGTTCAGCGTTTGGGAGGCCGCCGAGAAGCCCCCCGGCTGTTTCAAAAGACGACAGCTGGGCGGCGGAGCTTCTCGGCAGCCTCCCGAACGCCGAACCCGGAAGTTCGCCAAAAGTTTGGGTTTGGGTGGCTGCCAAGAAGCCCCGCTGCCCGGCTATCACTTTTTAAAACAGCCGGGGGACTTCTCGGTGTCCTCCTGAACCCGAACGCCAAACCTGAACTTCCGGGTTCGGTGTTCAGGAGGCCGCCGAGAAGCCCCCCGGCTGTTTCAAAAGACAACAGCCAGGCGGCGGGGCTTCTCGGTGGCCACCCGAACTTTTGACAAACTTCGGGGTTTTGCATTGGGAAAACGCTGAGAAGCGCCCGGCTGTTTCAAAAGGTGACAGCTGGGTGGTGGCGGTTTTTCGGGGGGGGGGGGGTTCATTGCACGCATTAATTCATTTTACATTGTTTCCTATGGGAAACAATGTTTTGTCTTACGAACCTTTCGCCTTACAAACCGCCCCGGGAACCAATTAGGTTCTTAAGACGAGGTATTACTGTACTACCTTAATATACTATACCACCTTTACACCTACTATACCACCTTTAGATTTTAACATACTGTCAGATCTACCACCTTCGACTTGGCATCTTGCTGGTGTCCTGCAATCAATAAACTGGGTAAGGGAGGGGTGAACAAATGGGCAATAAAACTGTATACCTCTATGGTGGGAAATTAGAAGGTGGGATTGACAGTTGAGGAAGGACAGAATTTTTTGGAATCCAGTTTGTTCCTGGCAGCTTCAAGACTGTTTACCCTAATAATGGAATTTCACCAGTCTCGGCACCTCAGCGCTTCCCAAAATATTTCGGGGGCACCAGATTGGCTACAGACAGATGTGTTGGGGGAACCACAGGTTTTTGTCCTGATGTGCAAGAACTTTAGATTCCACTTGACTCTACTACAATCCGCATCTCTTAGTAAAAGTATCTTTCGTTTCAACCAAATGGAGTTGAGAGTTTTTCTCCCCTAGGAGATCAGGCCTGGACAGGTCTGACACATAGAGACTGGGGAATTCTGAGAGTTAACTTCTTAAAGTGGTTGAGGTTGAGAAACACTGCTCTGAAATTCTTTTATATCTGACAGTACAGACAAATTTTCAGCATTTATGTTTGTAACAATAAGTACTTTGTTCTGTATGCTATGCATTTTCATCATTTAAAAAAAACTGATGTACGTTTGCTTAATTTTGGGAGGTAGGATGGTCTGAAACATTTCAAAACTAACAATGATCTTCTTTCCTATGTGTTCTGGTTAGCTCTGGCCCAGCTCCTGCCCCAAGGACTGTGGATGTGGGGGAGACATCCACATGCTGCAGGCCTGTTTTGCCCTGGTGGAATCTGCTGATGAAGGCTCCTCTGACCAAGAAGACATGAGTGACAGGGAGGAGGAGAGTGTGGCAGACAGCTCAGAAGGAGATCAATTATCTAGCTCCTCCTTGGATTCAGAACAAGAGTTAATGATACAGCCACGCATGCGGAGAGCGATGCATAGGCAACAACAACTGAGAAATTATTATCAAAGAAAATGAGGCCACCTGTGGTTGGGTGGGGCTGTGGTAATTAGTGAGGCGGCTATAAATAGCAGCCTGTGGGTTTGGCCATTGTGGAGGATTATCTGATCGTTGTGTTTCATGACTGCTTTGCTGACTTTGATCTTTGCGTGCTGATTTTTCCCCGCTTTGAAACTAACCCAGAGCAAAGTGTGTTTCACTTTGCGAAAGAAGACAGACTGTGAATTGCCTCACAGCTGCAAGCTAAGTATCACAGAACTGATAAGGGACTTGTACAAATTACCAATTTGGAGACAAGTGCTCTTTGCTATACAAAAAGAGTGCTCTGTTTATTTTCATTTTCGGTATAAAGAACATTGTTTTGAATTTTCAAACGTGTGTGTGTCTGAAATTGTATCGGTGCATTTTTGGGAGGATTCTACCAGAGAGCTCAACAGAACACTGTGTAAGAAAATGAGGTTACATCCTGCTCTTCTAGCTACGTTGAAAAAGATTGCAAATAGGAGTGCTCTGTTAGTTTCCTATTTCTCAGAAAATCTGTGTGAAATCACCTAATCTTTTGGACCAATATGTTCTGTCTAACACGGCAAACAAGTAGCAATTAACTTCCAATTAAGGCTCAGACACAGGGTTTTGAAATGAAATAGTCTATTGTACAATCAGGTTTATTGAAAAACACAAATTAGAACAAAGGAATGTCTTTCGGCTGCCAAAATTAAAAGTGAGTGGTAGAGATGATAAGAAAGTTTTCAAAACAAAGTTTCCAAAACAAAATTGCTCACAGACTTCTTAACACTATATTGTTCAAAACTGCAGAAAGATATGTTTATACGAAAGGCAAAACCTCTTAACATGCTCTTTTCCTTTGAAGGGTCAAACATTGATTTTCTGCAAAGGAGACCTTCCAATCTGTTCCCCTTTTATACACCCGGGGGTTATAGTCTGCATACAACTGTACTCAGGTCCTTCTTCTGAGTCTACATAACTGCTCTCGCCTCCCCCGCATCCTTCTCACTCTTGCATCCAGGATAGGGTTCCTCACCTCCTCTTCCTCATCAGGCCCAGGCAAAGCCCCAGTTGGAGGTTCTATAGTCTCTGCAGGACTCTCACACTCTATCTCTCCCTCCTCCTCACTGTCCGAGTCCTCTGATAGCCACACATGCCGACCATACCCAGACGGACCTGGTTCATCTGGCTCAAAGTCTGTTATCAAAGGACCTGGCTGCGATCCAACCACAACACTATATAGAACAATATTCTGGAAGAGGAGCAAATAGACATCAAGAAGGAATAATTGATCCTTGCAGTATTTTATTTTTCAACATTAAATAGAAGTACAGTAATACCTCATGATACGAACTTAATTTGTGCAAGGAGGAGGTTCGTAAGACGAAAGGTTTGTAAGACGAAACATTGTTTCCCATAGGAAACAATATAAAGTCAATTAATCCGTGCAACCAAAACCCCCCCGCAAAAAAAGGCTTTCGGCGACTGCTGGGAAGCGGCGCGGCTGTTTTAAAAGGTGACAGCCGGCCTGGGGGGCTTCCCAGCACCCACCCTGAACCCAGGTTTGGGGGGGCTAGCAAGCCCCCCAGGCCGGCTGCGACCTTTTAAAACAGCCGCGCCGCTTCCCAGCTGTCTCCTGAAGCCGAACGCTAAAGCCGAACTTCCGCGTTCGGCTTCGGGAGACAGCTGGGAAGCGGCGCGGCTGTTTTAAAAGGTGACAGCCGGGCTGGGGGGCTTCCCAGCAACCTCCCGAACTGAACCCGGGGTTCAGAAAAATTTTGCCTCTTCTTACGATCTTTGTTCGAGTTACGAACCGGCGTTCGGGAGGCTTCTGGGAAGCCCCGCCACCCGGCTGTCACCTTTTAAAACAGCCGCGCGGCTTCCCAGCAGTCTCCGAACGCCGGTTCGTAACTCGAAAAAAGTTCGTAAGAAGAGGCAAAATTTTTCTGAACCCCGGGTTCGTATCACGAGTTGTTCGTAAGACGAGGGGTTCGTATCTTGAGGTACCACTGTACATATTAGCCATCTGCATGAGATTCTCATGAGTTGCCTTTATTTATTTAAAAGCATCAGTCATTTTCATCAGGTAGATATCATGCCGATTGTAGTGGATTTTGTTTCTATTTCATATCTAGTAGTATCTTAAGTGTTTTCAGATCATTTAAACTGCTGGTTTTTATTTATTTATTTTAATTGAATTGGTTAGTACACTTGGATATAAGTTATATTGAAGCAGTGGTCAACCATTAACTTCGTTAGGTTACTACTGGATTGTGACTCTATTGTATTACATTTTTTTTTGCCTTCCATTCAACAGAGGCTGACATAACATTAGCTGTTTTGTTCAAAAGAATTCTCTAGGTCCATACAAAATTTGAAAAAGATGTATTATATTAACAGCACACTAACATCAATTTTCTAAGCAGTTATTAAATATATTGAGTAAATGCATGCCTGGATATAAGTCCACTGAGTTCATCCAAATTACACCAATGAGGTATTCATCCCGTTCTTTGTATTATAATGTTACCCAGCTTTTCTGTATTTTATGCTGGTAACATAAGTACCTTGTGTCTCCTTAAACTAATCAGAATAAGAAGCTACTTTCCTTTGCCAAAAAAAATCGAACTATCATTTTTCACATTCTTATATTTTCCAGTTCAGCTTTAAGTCAGATTATGTTACTGTGACTTCTGAATTCTTGAAAATTCTCTCGTCTTTGTAGCTGCAAAAGCCCTCCTGAGTATTTCAAAGAAAAAACGTGAAGCTTTTTAAAGCAGTATGTTTTGTGTTGTGCCTACCAGATACAGTTCACATTTTGTGTGCATGTGATTAGAGTGTGTGTGGGGGGAATGCAGTCCGTATTATGATTTATTGATGAAATCTTTTTCCTGCTGAACACGTGCCAAAAATAAAAACTACCTCCCCCCTGAATATTAGAAACAGCTACTGTTTTAACTGCTGAATAGTCCTATTTCAAATTATAGCAACAGCAACATTAAATCTTACATTAATAATATCCTCCTTTAGCCAATATTACAGAGTAATACTATTGCTAATATGGCATATGAAAGTTAGAATTTCTTCCATCTGTTCTCAGGTGTATGTGTGCGTATGTATTTATAAATGTAAGCTTTATTATCTTATATTTCAAATGAAAAAATATATAAGGTATTTTTCTAGTTGGCATCAATCATATTCCAGGGCTTCCATGAAGTATATGTTTATTAGTCTACAGATGTTGTAGTTTTGAGCATTAATTATTTCTTTAAAAAATTAATTTTTTGTACTTTAATAAATCATTTTATTTTAATAGAGTGTTAAAAAGTCCAGTGGTATCATTATGATCTATTTCTGAGAATACAGACAAATAGTATACAGTTACTAGCTAGAGTTATGTCAATATGGACTTCTTCACAACCAGGCAAAGTTCATTTAAGTAAACAGGAAAAAGATGGAGAAACTCAGAAAATAAATTTCACTGTGGAAATTACCACAGAATTCATGCGTTAGGAAACCTAGAAGTAAAATACAAACCACTGCAGAACCTTAGTTTAGCAGCAGAAAGTGTGTAACATTTTTAAGTGCTTACTGTTTTGCATAGAACTTATAAACACCAGTTTTTGACATGTGTCTTAAATCCCAAGAAATTCCAATTCTTATTCTGGATATCAAGGATCAATGTTCATGATGGCTCTATTAGTTTTGTCTCTCCTGATCACAGTAGGTTGGTGTAAGATATAATATAAAACAGGGCTATCACTTACATCTTCCATTGATTGTTTTCTAATCTGTTCATAGATGTTTGAAATGGAACATTAAAATCTGTAATGAAGTAATCTTCTATTAAAAGACAACTGAATGAGAAGAGCTAGAGCATTCTTACCATGGAGGGATTATGGTGAAGAATTGCCAGTTTATAATGGTTGACTCCCTCACCACCACCACTGCCACTACTAAGTTGTTTGATACTTATCATATCACCTGTCTTTGTTAACCAAAAAAGAAAACTAAAATAACCAACAAGAAAAAGAATATAATAGGCATGCATCATATTAGGTCCTGTGATATAGAAACTAATTAGAAACTGGCACAACACACATATAGTTGCTTTTGCTATTATCATCATCATGTAGTGTACATTGGTGCAAGATTTTAAACAGAACCAGTAGTTGGAATTGTAAAGAGTATCTACTTTGCAAGTTTTCATCTCTGAGTCAGTATAGCTTTTCTAATTTATTTTACTTATCTAATTTAAACTAAATCATGGATACATTGTTTGGAATGAGCATGGTACTAAAAAGTTTCTGTTCAGCAGAGTGAATACATGCTAAATTTCAGAAGCTTATCCATCCATCCACCTATACATACATGTTATTTGGGATTGAGCCTTTAATATGATAAATAGAACATTATCTTCATATAGGAAATGTCACTTGTAAGATAATATATACAGTCTTTTATGATAAAAAGTAATACATCAATCAAGTTGAATTCAACTCCTAATGACTTTATGGGTCCGTTTATCCGCAACAGGATCTACTATATCTACAGAGGTTGGTTTGCTTTATTTTCAGCCTAGCCTACATCACTGGAATTTTCTGAAATTCTCCTCCAGATCTGATCTAACTGTAGTTCATAAAATCATGTACCAAAATATCCTTCCTGTTAATGACTCCTTCACCATCAACCGCAGCAATACATGAGCACGTAATAGATTCAAACTAAATGTAAACCACTCTCAACTCAACTGCAGAAAATACGACTTCAGCAATAGAGTGATCAATGCCTGGAATGCACTACCTGACTCTGTGGTTTCTATAAGAGGCGTGCACCTTTGTGTATACCGTCCCTGTCCTATGTCCTATTGTCCTTTTTTATCATTACTTTATTTATTTTACTTATGCTTATACAAATTACTATGCTATACAAGTTTGTAAAATAAATAAGTAAGTAAGTAAGTAAGTTCGTCAGGCCCAACCATCTATTTCAGATCCATTTAGAAAAGATTGATTGGAATAGCAATTGTCAAGATAAATTCAGCAAAATGAAAATCTTAAACCAACTGGTAAGGGTATAACTTATAATTCTACTGATATTTTAAATTATCTTAAGTTCTAAATATAGTTGATGTGTCATACATTTGTATTATGAGGATTTAGGGCCAGACTATCTTCGAGATCGCCTTCAGTCACATAGTTCCTGGGTCATTCTCTGGGTCCCATCAGCTAGACAGTGACTCTCTGCAACTAGCTAGCTCCTGAGGTCCATACTGCCCCTACCCTACTGACCTTCTGGAAAACCATGAAGACCTGGCTCTTGGCCGCTGATCAATATGGTACTTAGATCCAGCCGCAAAAATATATGAATGGTTTTTTAATGAGTTTTAAACTGTGTTTTATGTTGTTTTTAAATGTTGTACGCTGCCTAGAGTCCAGAAGGAGTTGGTCGGCCTATAAATTAGATTAATAAATAAATAATAATTTTCTTTTTTCTATACTGCTAAGACTTCTTTAAATATGTATACTTCTGCAAAATATCACATTTTTGCATTAGTTCTAATCTTGGTTTTTTTGTTCACAGTTGCAACAAGCCTCTGAAGTGTCTCAGATGAGAGGTGCTAGAGTAATCTCTGCAGAAGATCTTATTTTTTTGATGCGCAAAGATAAGGTACAATAGTATAAATTAACTGATGCTATATATTAAACCATGAATTAATGTTTTCTCTAGGCACCCAACGTGACACATCAAAATTTATAATTCAATCAACATCATATAGTACATACATCATCATACAATATCAAAAATCCCCTTCTCTCTATGCTGAAAAGGGGGGAAATGTTATTTCATCCTACCCCATATTAGTAATATATGCGCCAACTGTTTGTAATTGTGTTTTGTCATTTATCCTACTTACCATATTTTTCAGAGTAAAAGACACACTTTTTTCCTCCCATTAGTTTTTGCCTTCTAATTACCCCACCTAGCATTAATGGAGGAGGAATTCTGGGAGGTGAAGTCCGCTAATCTTAAAATTGTCAAGTTTGAAGACCGCTGGGTTAGGGATTAGGATGCAAGAGTATTCAAATTGGGCATACTCCATGACTGCATGACTGTAACCTGTTGCTTGTATTCTTAAGATTTTTATTAATATTGATTGTTTCCTCGTTGCTTATTTAACCCCTATGACAATTATTAAGTGTTGTACCACATGATTCTTGACAAATGTATATTTTTCTTTTATGCACCAAAGACAAATTCCTCGTGTGTCCAATCACACTTGGCCAATAAAGAATTCTTTTCTATTCTGATCTGATAAAAGTAGTTGCATGTAAAAACAGACCAGTATTTCTTGGATAATTTATTAGATGAAGTACGTATTATAAATTGAGTCTATAAGTCCTTATAGAAGTACAGGAGAATGTGAGCTATAGTTTCAATGTCCCCTTTTCCATAAGGGCAAATCTCAGCTCATATGGTATTTTTTTGTATCAGCTTTCCAAAACTACTGTGGGAAGTACATTGCAGCACATTAAGGTTAATGCTCTTCAGATTTGAGGGACAGTTATTTGGTATAAATATCTTTCTGCTTGGGAAGAGCAGCCCAATCTTGCTGGATTTCCAGATTAGAAGTCATTAGAAGCACTTCCCTGGGGAAACCAAAATACTGGATTTTTTGTGAGATACTGATTTGAAATTGTCTTCTATAAGGGGGGAACTCAAACCTATAGGGGGAAAAAGTAGTTTTAACCAATGTGCAAAAATGTAAAGGTAGGAGGGGAACATAGAATGATTAATAAACTAATGATACCACACAGCTAGCTTCCTGAAAGCACCCTGCAAGTGCTTGTCTTGTTCTGAGATAAATTCAACTATCATTAAATTTAAGAAATGAAAATAAAGATGCTTGGATATACCTTGCTATTCTCATAAACTTTTATTTATAATAAAAGTAAAACATAGAGGAATTTAGATCCAAGCTTCTTTATTTTTCAGACTGGTCTGCTTATTGAACTGGCAAAGTCAGGTTTACATTACTGAAAAGTATAATGAACACAGGAAAAATGGTTACAATGCTTCAAATTTCTCATTGAATTTTTAATGCTAGCAGGCAATGACCATGTCCATTTTTTTCTTAACTAGAAAAAACTTCGAAGATTACTTAAATACATGTTTTTCCGAGATTACAAATCTAAAGTTGTCAAAGGCATTGATGAAGATGATCTTCTTGAAGGTATGAAGCTTCCAGAAAACTTGTCTTTCTATGGGGAATAGTCAACATGTGCTCTATCTCTACAGTGCCAAATGTAAATATATTCCTCTTCTAGATAGCTTTAGACATTCAAAAATCAGAATCTTAGTTCATCAATCATTTTATAACCAGAACTGTTGATATCAACAATTAAGTTTAGCTAAGCCACTGGTCTTTTTAATTTTACAATTTATGTTTTCAAATTAATTTGGACTATAATTTTATTTATTTATTTGGGGAAAAAATTGTCAGAACCAACCTTTAATACTGATCTAAAATTAAGATGAATGTTTGGTAAATATTTTTTTTTTCATTTTAATTAGTTACGAGATATGTAATTACTGTAATTTGGTTGCATTTCCCTTAAAATTTACTTCCGTGTATTTTCCAGACATCTGGGTTCTATTTGAAAATCCAAGCGTTAAGTGTGAATGCAAATGGATTTGCAAAAGGACAATATGAGGCAATGACTTTTTATTGATAATTGTGAGAGAGGAAGAAAGCAAAGCAAACAACCAAAAACATCTGGTGATTGAAAAGGTTAACGGGTGTAGGTTTATTGGATGCATTGAATGGGTAATCAAGAGAAAGAGAGAACATTTCCAAAAATAACATATTTCAGGTTGCACTTACAGTGGCCTTCCACTAGCAATTGTATCCTATGAATACCTCACCAATTTACCATCACTAGAAATGAGATTGATCCGAGTCACTTATTCTTTCATTGATTTTAGATCTATGTTAGGGTTCCAAGTAATAACCCCAAAGCAATCAAAACTTTGAGGCCTAAGAGTTTCCTCAAAGCATAATTTTATTTGGGATATCATATTGGCATAACTGGTGAAAACCCAATTCTGAAGGATTCAAGGTTTTCCCCACCCAATTCAAAACCCATCGTTTTTGCTCTCCGGATCATATGTCCATTACATAGTCCAGTCAGGTTGTAGTTCCAACTCTGGCTGGCTTGCTACACACGCCCAGCTATTTCTGCCTACCCCCTTACATTCCCACAGCTCTACCCAGCTTCACTGTAACAGCCCTGAAAATGCTCCTAGAAATGGCTGCAGAAGAATGTGTAGTCAAAGCAGTGCAGGTAAGATGGAGAAATCAGGCAAAAGTAAGATCATGACCATACTTTCGACTGAAATTAACATATAGAAGTGATTGTTTTTTGTTTTTTCAAGGAACCTTAGATTCATCCTTATCAGAATGCCTTCAGTATATTAAAAAGTCCAAAATTCAGTGATACTCCTCAGCTTTCTGATATAAGTGTTCAGGAGTCAAGATATATGTAGTTGCAGGGAGAATTAAATTAAAATGGTCTTCATTCAACTGGCTCGTTTTCAGCACTTGTTTAGAAGCATTCACTGAACCCCTTTTTGTATCAAAACAGCTGTCTTCCTTATCTGGTCTCTTTCAGACAAATTCAGTAGCAGCACTAACAAACGTCAGAAAACTGCTCAAGACTTTCTTAATTCTATTGATCAGACTGGGGAGCTCTTGGCCTTGTTTGAAGATGATGAGATAGATGATGTAAAGCAAGAAAGAATGGAGGTAAATTCTACCCTTTTATCTAAACGAAGTACAAAAACTATTTACTTTACAAAATTAGATTACATTAAAATAAATTAAATTAAATTCATTTAGTCCAATTCCTTGCTTTATAGGAGAATTCTTCATGCAGAGCATTTATCCACATATAATATGAATCTCTTTAAGACACAGTAAATGTGAGATAAATGTGAAAATTCTTTGGCCAGGCAAATACATGCTAAAGGAAAAAGCAAAATAATAAACATAGATTCTAAGCCCCAAGTACCGGTATATTATTTTGAAGAATTCATGAAGTAAATACTTATAAAATATTCCCATCAGTATTTTATAGTTCCTTCCCTTATTTTTACCATTTTTAATTTTTATATTTTAAAGTTTATGAAGTTACTTTTAGGATAAGTCAGACAAATAAATATTTTTTTAAAATCTATTGAAATTTAGAAAAAATATTCTGAGTATTATAAGTAAATAACTGTTAGTTACCACTTTGGTTTTTAATCTGTCTTTTAAGCAGGCAGATCAAAACTAGCAAGGAGAGTCTAGCAAGGAGAAAACTGCAAGACCGAAGGATAGTGATGACTTAAGTAGAGCAGAGAGGGTGAGGAAAGGAGAGGAATGTCAGGAAAGGTAACAAATACTACCATCTTGTCAGGATTAGCAGAATAAGGAAAAGAAGATAAGAGGCAGTATGTTACATGGTATGTTCAGCACCACTGAAGTTTCTCCCATATAAATACTAAATAAAGATCATTCCATGCAAATGCCATATCTTCATTTTTAAGATCAGTACAAGACTAGTATTTTTCAGTCATGTCTAGTTGTTAATTAATTTACTGATTAATCAATTGACCATGTCAAGATACATTACAGCATCTCTTAGAAAATAAAAAATAAATTAGAATTGCGGAAAATATTACTACATATACAACTACCATGTTGACACAAATGTTAGAAGCTGAAATATTATTATCAGATACTCTTTATTGGTATTATTATTATTATTGCTACTAGTATTGTCTATAAATTGATCATTGTCACTATTATTTTAATTACTATTATTACTCTCAGAATTATTATTAATACTGTGTATATCTAAAATGACTCAGACAATACACTGTTCACCAAGCGCCTATGTGTATATAAAGAAAAATGCATAAAGAAAAATGTAAAAAAATTATATCCAGTGGTCATAAACTAATAAAGGACTGAAAATTGGGGGGGGGGGGGTGAGTATATCACAACATCAATTCTAAACAAATTCTAAACAAATAAGTAAATGTACCAAATTATAGAGCAATGCATATATATTCAGAAGTATGTTCTGGCAGCCCCCAACATTTTGGTTGAATGGCTCCATGGAGGGCATAACGGGGGGGGGGGGGGGGGGGCATGGTTTCATATGCTGCCTGGATTCCATCTGTGCGTAGATGGGGTTTCACTTGCTTTCACAACCCAGTTCCTGGCAGCCCACAGAACAATTCCAGTCTGCAGCTCGTGGATATGTGGGTCCAGTGAAGGGCTACCAAATTTTTTACTACCACATTGGGGGCGTGGCTTAAGCAGAACGCCCTGCATTTTCTTTCAACAACTTTCAGTGCAAATTGGGTGCTCTGGGGCGGAGCTTTATTTTCACTACTCCACTGCATTTCCCCCCATCCAGGCAGCAGCCCACCCCTGGTTGGGCCTCATGTATATGTGAATGCGGCTTTGGTTGCTTGCAGGGCCCAGTTCCTGACTGTCGCGGTTTGTGAGTGATTAAAGTCCGCTAGAACCTTAACCCCGCGGAGTCGATGGATAAAAGCCTTAGTCATTTGTTCAAAACAAGATATCTTTATTATAAAAACAGAAATAAAACATGTCTCGAGGGACAACTCAAAAATACGTCTTTACATAATGGAGGATAGAAAGAGAAGAGTAAGGAATTGAAGAAGAAGGAAGTGAGCTGGCAGGATATTACATCATAATAGGAGGATCTTAATAAGGTACACATAGTTAACTCTTTCATTACTGAATGTCTCTGAGAGGCTGTCAATTTTTCAGCGTGACACTGACAGCCTACAGAACAGTTCCAGTCTGCATCCTGGGAATTGGGGATCTCTATTCTAGAAGATTTCCAAGGTCCCTTCCAACTCTGTTATCCTGTTTCACAGAAAAGGACATTACATTTGCACACGATTCTAATTTTTCCTACGTAACCAACTCTCAGCTGAACGGCTTTAATATAAGAAAAAGAAATACTGTAGAACAATTGGTTGCTGCAGTTCCAATAGACTGTTCTACGCATACATTCTAAATACAAGGTTCTAATCAATCTTTATTATGTTCATGAATCAGCACTGAAAGCTCTAAATAAATGGCCCTTCATGGAGCATGTGATTGGCATTCAAATAAAACATATGAATTGTCTTCTATTTTTGTGGGATTAGGTGATGGGTATTGCAATAGGTAGCTCTGGACGGTGAGGTTTTCAGTCAGGATTAACTCACCCTCCCAAGAAACACGAGGCTTTGGTATGTCCCATCCTTGGAGGCTAGCTCCACCCACTATGGAGAATGGGCATTGAACCTATCTGATACATCTCTTCTCATAGGGTGGAGCTAGCTTCCAAGTCCCTCCCTTGTCTATCTTCCTGGCTTGGAGATTTCGGGTTTTTGTTCTTTGGTTCAAGTGTGTACGAGTACATTGCATTTGCTATAGAAGAAACACTATAGTCTGACCGTTGTCCCTAGCCAAAAGAGGGGGTATGACAGTAGAGGGACGCTTTTATACTTCAGACTCATAACAACATTGCTCTTTTCAAAGAGCAAATAAGACTCTTATCCCTAACATAGATATCTAGTAGTTTAGTTGAACTGAGTACAAATGCATAATTACTTTCTAAGGATCATAAGATAGTAGTTTTCAGTTCCAACATTATATCTGAGTTTGTGACAAAGGCAACCCTCACTTTGAGACTTTATATGTTCTTCCGATGAAGATGAATAGCAACATCTGCAAAGCAAAAGTTTCTATCAAGCTAGCCATATGTTCAACACAATGATATCTAAATTTATATAGCTTTCCTGGCCTCTAGGCTAATTTGTATGGGTGCCAAATCTTTCTCTGGATTCTGGGAAGTACTAGTTAAAATCTTCACAGCATAATTTTTCCTCCTTACTTTTTCCTTTCGTAACCTCCAGGGTCACAATATAGGCAGCTTTGTTCATTCTTATTGATATATTTGCATTCAGTTGTCCTCTTAAATTTTTAACAGAAATTTGGATGTGGGGACATTTACACATTCTACATGTATTAATTACTTTATCTCTCTGCTTCTTTGTTAGACATAAAATACAGTAATAGTTATTAAACATACATAGTAAAAGGTGTAATAGTAGCTTGACACTTGTTATATCTAATTAATGAGATTTGAAGTACCTGAGAGAACATTTGCAACTGTCTCAATATGGTATCTCTGTTGTGGAAATAAGCAGCAGGTGCCTAATGGTCAACTTCTGAGAGATATTTCCTGAACAGAGAAACAGAATGATTGTGGATGAGCAAAAATCAGTGGGAATAGGAGTGACTTGCAACTTCCTGCTGGTTTTTCCATTGAGTTTCCTTGTGGGAAGCTGGCAGAAAACATCAGAAATCTTCCTTCCTTCCTTCCTTCCTTCCTTCCTTCCTTCCTTCCTGCCTGCCTGCCTGCCTGCCTCCTTCCTTAGCCCCTCCCCTCATTTGATAACAGGATAGTTCAGTTGTTGTCAATACAGGTCAATTGCTAAGTACCCAAATAAGGATTGTGAGCATGCTGCAATGGCCAAAAATTTGAATTTGAACTTGGATTACTCAGTGTCTTTGTAATTTTGAACAATCACTGAGCAAGTGGTCAGTAAACAAAGACTATCTAGTCACAGTTATGAAATCACAGTTGACCAATGCAACTCAGTGGACCTCATATACTTGGACTTCAGTAAGGCTTTCGATAAAGTCGACCACAATTTCCTAATCCACAAACTAGAAAAAAATTGAGTAGATTACTACACATGTAGATGGATAAACAGTTGGCTGACCAACCGCACCCAACGAGTTGTCCTCAACAGCACCAAATCCACATGGAAAAAAGTAGACAGTGGAGTACCACAGGGCTCTGTCCTGGGTCCTGTACTCTTTAACATCTTCATCAACGACCTGGACGAGGGAATAAAAGGGGAACTAATAAAATTTGCAGATGACACCAAGCTGGTGGGGGTAGCCAACACCCTTGAGGACAGGCTCAGAGTACAAGAAGACCTAGACAGACTATCACAGTGGGCCCATACCAACAAAATGAGGTTCAACACCGACAAATGCAGAGTCCTCCACCTCGGCAAAAAGAACCCTAGACATACATACAGCCTGGGAGATACCCCACTCAGCAGTAGTGACTGCGAAAGAGATCTTGGAGTCTTGGTGGACAATCAACTAAACATGAGTCAGCAATGTGCAGCAGCAGCCAAAAAAGCCAACTCAATCCTAAGCTGCATCAACAGAGGAATACGCTCCAAGACCAGGGAAGTACTAATACCACTCTACTATGCCCTGGTCAGACCCCACCTGGAGTACTGCATCCAATTTTGGTCACCTCACTACAAAAAAGACATCGAAACACTGGAGAAGGTGCAAAAAAGAGCAACCAAAATGATTAGGGGACTCGAAACCAAGACTTACGAAGAGAGATTGAGAGAACTGGGCATGGACAGCCTAGAAAAAAGAAGGTCTAGAGGGGACATGATAGCAGTTTACAGATACTTGAGGGGTTGCCACGGTGAGGAGGGGGTCTCTTTATTCCCCAGGGCACCAGAGGGCCGGACGAGGAACAATGGTTGGAAGCTGACCAAGGAGAGATTCAACCTGGAAATAAGGAAGAACTTCCTGACGGTCAGAGCGATCAACCAATGGAACTGCCTGCCAGGGGAGGTGGTGAACTCCCCAACTCTGGACACCTTCAAGAGGAGATTGGACTTCCATTTGGCTGGGGTGCTGTAGGGTTTCCTGCTCAGGCAGGGGGTTGGACTCGATGACCTAACGGTCCCTTTCAACTCTATTAATAAAATAAAATAAAAAAATATTTAAAAAATCATAAACTGCTATGAACTGTCACATCCCTTGTTTTCTTTCTTTTTTAACCACATATTTGCCACTCTTATCTCAAAAATCATGATATGATATGCAAAGGTTATTAACTGGGCTGTCAGTTGTGCTAATTTTAGATTGTCTTCACTTTAATGTTAAAGACCAAAGTATGCTAATAATAATCTTAATAATATAATAGTTGCCACTTCCTACTAATTAATGAAAGGAAAAGATTTTAAAATGCCTTGTGGAGTGTTTTACACTAGAGCAATTATAGTGTTGGTTCTAAATTCATCACTAGACGTATTTCTGAAGTTCTGGATGTATGTGATAAGCACATTCCAGAAAATAGTTCCTGTTCTATGCATGATGGTATTCTCAAGATTCCAATTTGGACAGAAGATTGTGCATAGAGTTCTGTACCTATAGATATAATTAGATGTGAAACAATTAGGAGAGCACTGCAGCAACTTAACAGGCCTAAAATAAATTCTTTATCTTTAGGAATTTTCTGTAAAATTGAAATTTGGAAATCTTATATAAAATATGAAATAAAAGGTAGCTTCTGCTGGTTTTATTTTCATAGGTTTCCATGTTTGTACAATATGTTATTCTTAGTAAGAAGAAAGGCAGGATCAGAAGGAAAATTGGAATCTGGATATAACAGAAATTAAGTGTTATCATTTATGTACATTATGTACATGCTGTAATGTAGTGTTACTTTTCCTTCATTCATGATTTAACATTACATGTTTAACAAAGCAAATTATGGATAAAACTAACTGTTTCTTTCTGGTTCAAATTCTGAAATCCAATCTTAACACACTTGACAATGGTACAGATATAATTCTAAACTATAATTACATTAAAAAGAGAAAGACGAGGGTATAAACAATATGGTATAAACTCTTAAAAGTCAGAGAAGCGAAAATAAAATAAAGTTGTTCTTGTTAATGTTCTTGGAATCTTAAAATTGACAAGAAAATGGAAAAATTACATTCCATTTTCTCAAGGATTGCATGGACAATGAGATATTTTTTTATTTTGTACCATTTAAAATGTTTTGTCCTAGACTCTTTAAAAATAATGTGGACATTTAAAACAATGCAGGAAATATATTTCATTCCCTTAAAAAAAGTGGTAATTAGTCCATGAAGAAGTATAGAATATCTTATTTGCCATGTATAGTTTCTGCATGTTAAATCTTGGAGTAAGGCCAGTGTGTTCTTTAAAATCTTTAACAACCTCCTTTAAAGAATTAGTGTACTTAAATCATGAACTGTGATCTAAAGGCTATGTTCCTTTAGGTATCAATTACTTCAGAAATGTGTGGTTATCTTGGTTTGGCCAGCTGCAAATGGTTTTATTTCCACTTTGCCCTGGGCCAAAAACATGCTAAGTTGTCCAAAGCAAATGATAAACATGGATTTCTGATGTCATTATGGCCCAAACAGGATATGATTGTTTGGTGGTATGGTTTCAGTTATGATGAGTTATACAGAAAACAAATATTGTTTACTCTGCATTTTTAAATTGTCTTTGTGAAATTTTAAATTAAAAATTACAGTTGCATATCTTTTTATTTCCAAGGGAGATTTTACATACAGTACATACATTTCTACATGCATACCTTGCTCATCTTTATAGGGTGAGGATTCTTGCAGGGTCTTAGCTGTTCCTATTGCTGCAGTCTTCTGGAAAGAGAGCTCTGACGTTGTTCCTGGGATCTGTTGGAACCACTTTCCCAGTTTAGGAGCCCAAGTGTTCCTATCCTAGGATTACTTTGGCCTTTATTTTCCCCAAACAGCAAGAGATATTTGTATCCATCTAAACTGTGGTGACCAGTGTTCCCTCTAATTATTTTTGGGGGTGGGCGGAAAAGTATAGTGTCTGAGGGGCAGTCCCTTCGGGACTGGGCGGCACAGAAATAATAAGCAAACAAACAAACAAACAAACAAATAAATAAAAAACCCACCCTGTTTTGCCTCAGAGAATTTCAAAATAAAATACTGTACTGTGTGTCTATAACAGTGAGCTCATAATAGGGCAACTCTATCAATATCAAAATGCCACTTAAATAGTTGAGCTAGTTTCAAACTAGATTTTGATTTTCTTTCTCTCTTCCTTACTCCCATTCTTTTTCTTTCTCTTTTCCTTCCTCTCTTTTTTCTATCTGTTTCTCTCTCTTCCTCTCTTCTCTCTCTCCTTCCCTCTCACTCTTTCCCTCTAGGCAGGTTTGGAAAATTCTGAGTTGATGATGATTTTTAAGCGAGTGATTGCTCACTGCTCAGCTTAGAGGGAACTATGGTGGTGACTATTATGTGGTATATCTAAACTGTGGTATATTAATGGAAACAAAGTGAATTTAACTAGATTGAAAAAATAGCTTAATCAATTACTTGATGAGCAGGGGTGGCATAGTGCTTAGAGTGCAGCACTGAAGGCTACTTCAGCTAACTGCTAGCTGTAGTTCAGCAGTTCAAATCTCACCACTGGCTCAAGGTTGACTCAGCCTTCCATCCTTCCAAGGTGGGTAAAATGAGGACCCAGATTGTTGGGGGCAATATGTTGATTTTGTAAACCTCTTAGAGAGGGTTGTAAATGCACTATGAAGCAGTATATAAGTCTAAAGTCTAAATGCTACTTGCTAGGGATACTATGCATAGATCATTATAAATTATCTTTTTTGTTAATGAAATGTTCTGAACTAAACCTGAAAATATGTATTAATGAAGAAAATGAAAATGTAATATAAATTTTGGAGATCCTTGATTTAACTTAATAGTGTATCCCATCAGTTTATATTGCAAATACCAGCACCATTGGGTATAAAGTAAGGTATATGAAAATAAAATCTTTAGCAACCAGTCTAACTCAGTGTTGCCCCAAACGTACTTTCAAGTACTTTTCCTACTAATGAAAGATTTATCAGTATAAACATTTCACAGCAGATACACTTTAGTACACTTCTAATTTAGTTTTTTCCCTTTTGCAAAGTATCTAATAAGCAGCATATAGCTTGGTTATTTAGTTTGGTACTAATTAATTTCAAATGTTGCTTATTGGATAAACTGAAAAAACAAATCAGCTGAAGTTATTTTCAATAAATATTTTAAATACAAAGTACTGTACACAGCATATGTGCCCAGATTGTAGGGATGCATGGAAAAATATTGGCTTGCAAAATAATACAATGGTACCTCTACTTAAGAACGCCTCTACTTAAGAACTTTTCTAGATAAGAACCGAGGGTTTTTTGCCTCTTCTTAAGAACCAATTTCTACTTACGAACCCGAGCCTGGAAAAAATTCCCAGGAAATTTGAGAGCAGCATGAAGGTCCAGCCAGTTTCCTGCCACTCTCCCTTTAATTCCAGCCATCTCAGGCTTTTCTGGGCTGCCAAAGGAGCCTTTCGGTGGCACTTTGGCAGTCTCGAGTGAACGAAGCATTTTCCTTTCTCCGGGCACTTGGAGAGGGAATAAACCTCTGCCAGCGCCCAAAGAAAAGAAACGCTGCCTTCGCCCTGGGCAGCGACTGTCCTCCTCCTCTTCTTCCTCCTCCTCCCACCCAAATTCCAAGCTTTTATTTCTTTTCTAATGGGTTTGCATGCATTATTTGCTTTTACATTGATTCCTATGGGAAAATGCTTCTACTTACAAACTTTTCTACTTAAGAACCTGGTCACGGAACGAATTAAGTTCTTAAGGAAATGTACCACTCTACTTAGTTATTATTATTTGCAGTAACATGAATGCATGGATAGTTATGAGACTTGAGAAAAATGAATGGGCTATTTGACATTGTATATGTTAAATAGAAAAATGCTGTTATTCGTTTCTATAGAATGCAGTGAAATATGGGCAAGACCTTGGGAGACAGGCCCAAAAGATGCTGACTAGGGAACAGTTATATAAGAGATAGCAGAGCTTCAGTTGGGTTGTGGGTGAGGCAAGAGGCACAGAGGAGATTTTTCTCCAATTTCTTGGGCTGTAAAAAAGATGGGGGAGATTTGCATTTATTTTTTTATTTATTTTATTTATTTTGTCAAACAATTATAGGGTGATAATTTGTACAAATAAAACATTAGATAAGTAATGATAAAAAGTAACAGAAGAAGACAATAGGACAAGGACGGTAGGCACAGTGGTGCACTAATGCACGCCCCTTACAGACCTCTTAGAAAGGGGGAGAGGTCAATTGTAGATAGTCTAAGGTTAAAGGTTTTGGGGTTAGGAGTAGAAACACAGAATCAGGTAGTGCATTCCAGGCATGGATTACTCTGTTGCTGAAGTCGTATTTTTTGCAGTCAAGTTTGGAGCAGTTGACATTTAATTTAAATCGATTTTGTGCTCGAGTGTTGTTGCGGTTGAAGGTGAAGTAGTCGTTAACAGGTAGCACATTTTGGTATATGATTTTATGAACTATAATTAAGTCAGAACGGAGACAATGGAGTTGTAAGTTGTCTAAACCAAGAATTTCAAGTCTGGCGGATTAAGGTATTTTGTTGTGAGAAGAGGAATGAAGGACTCTTCTTGTGAAATATTTCTGGACTCTCTCAATTGTGTTGATGTCAGATATGCAAAGTGGGTTCCATACATGAGAGCTGTATTCTAGGATTGGTCTGACAAATGTTTTGTAAGCTCTTGTTAGCAGTTCAAAATTACCAGAGAAGAAGCTGCGAAGGATTAGCTTAACAACTCTTAAAGCCTTTTTGCAATGTTGTTGCAGTGGGCTGTAGGACTTGGGTCATTGGATATGAGTACTCCAAGGCCTTTGACAGATTGAGAGTTATCAATAAGTTCAATTCCTCCAAGTTTATATTTAATATTCTGATTCTTTTTACCAATGTGTAAGACAGAGCATTTAGTGGTAGAGATTTGAAGTTGCCAGGTTTTAGACCATTCTGCTACGTGGTCATGGTCTTTTTGAAGGGTAGCAGCATTGTTAGTAGTATTAAACAGTTTGACATCATCTGCAAAGAGAACGCAATTGCTAGTGATGCAATCACAAAGATTGTTTATGTATAGTATGAATAGTGTGGGTCCTAAAACACTACCTTGCGGGACACCACTGTTAACAGGAGCAGGAAGAGAAGTGGCACTTCCTATTTTGACCACTTGTTGTCTGTTAGATAGGAATGCTGTTAACCAATTGTGTAGTAGTCCAGAGATGCCGTAGGATTTGAGTTTCAGAAGAAGTTTGTCATCGACAACTGAGTCAAAGGCTTTGCAAAAGTCGATATAGATCGCATCAATTGGATTACCTTGGTCAAGTTGAGTGGTCCAAATGTTTTCACAGTGTAAGAGTTGTAGATTACAGGATAATTTTTTTCTGAAACCAAATTGTTTATTGGAAAGTAGGTTATTAGCTTCAAGATGGAGTGTAATGGATTGGTTTATGACTGATTCCATAACTTTGCAGGTGACACAACACAAAGAAATAGGTCTGTAATTTTCAATGTTGCTTGGATCTCCTTTTTTGAAGATAGGGATGACTGTGGCAAGTGACCATAGTGTGGGTAGGGAGCTAGTACTGAAAGATTTATTAAAAATTATGCTCAGAGGTTCAGCCAAGGTGGAGGAGAGCTTTTTAAAGAAGTATGCACATAGTCCATCTGGTCCAATAGATAAAGATGGTTTTAGGTTGTGTAATGCCTTTCTAACGTTATCTTCTGTAAAATCAATTTGTGTAAGATTATTAAGGTTATTTGTGGTGCGATTAGGAAATGTTGGGCATGAGCTATTGTTGTTAACAAAGACTGATCTGAAGAAGATGTTAAAAAGATTGGCTTTGTCTGATTCATCATTATGGTCTATGTTGTTTGGTCCTTTAAGGCAGAGGTCCCCAACCTTTTTAGCACCAGGGACCGGCTTTAAGTTAGACGAGTTTTCTACGGCCCGGTGGGGGGGGGGGCTTTGGTCATATGGGGGTGGGGTTATGGAGGGGTGGAGCTTAGTGACGCAGCCCTCCACACTTCTCCACAGGGCGGGGAGAATGAGGAGGCTCCTTTGGCGGCTGGGGGCTGCCTGGCTTTGTGATTTTGACTGGGGGGGGGACTTAGGAAGGTCCTACTTCTCCCCCCCCCCAGCCAAAAACTCAAAGCCTATCTGCTGGATACGGGCGATGAGCGGGACGAGCGGCGCCGAAGCCGGTGGCTTTGGCAGCTGCTGCAAGAGGCTCTCCGCTCTCGGGAGAGTTTAACAACAGAGGCTCTTTGGCTGCCCGGGGCGCGCGCGGGCGCACACACGCACACACAAAAACATAACCCCGTAGATGGGAAAAGGCTGGATTCTTTCTCCCCATCTCTTCCATTCAAGGGAGGCTTCAATAGACTCAGCCACCAAACAATAATAATAATAAAATCAGCGAGCGCCAACCATAACCCCCCTTCTTTATTTTTCAAGCTCGAGCGGTTCTTTTCTCCTCGCTCCAGAAACTTGGCGATCGCGCCCCACCGCCGCCGCCTCCTCCGTTTCCCCCAACGGCAAGCAATCTAAACGCGGGAAGGGCATTCCGGCGCTTCCCTTCAGCCTCAGAAGCCCCCTCGACGCTGGAGGGATGGTTATGAGGGGAGCGAGCGAGGAGAAGAAGACGTCCCACTCATCGCTCCTGAGGGAACGGGCGAGGGCGTCGGAGACCCAAAGCCCATCCTGTGTGGAGGGAGACGGAGCCAAGCGGGGCCACCCGGAGACCTTTTCCCGTCTTCTTCTCCTCGCTCGCTCCCCTCATAACCAGCCGCCCCGCTCGCAGGGGGATGCCCGTTCGTAGGTACCAGCCCGCCAAGCGTCGAGGGGGCTTCTGAGGCTGAAGGGAAGAGCCGGAATGCCCTTCCCGCGTTTAGATTGGGGGAAACGGAGGAGGCGGCGGTTGTTTTCTCCTCGCTCCAGAAACTAGGCGATCGTGCCCCACCGCCGCCGCCTCCTCCTCCGTTTCCCCCAACGGCAAGCAATCTAAACGCGGGAAGGGCATTCCGGCTCTTCCCTTCAGCCTCAGAAGCCCCCTTGACGCTTGGCGGGCTGGCGTAGCTACGAACGGGCATCCCCCCGCGAGCGGGGCTGCTGGTTATGAGGGGAACGAGCGAGGAGAAGAAGACGGGAAAAGGTCTCCGGGTGGCCCCGCTTGGCTCCGTCTCCCTCCACGCAGGATGGGCTTTGGGTCTCCGACGCCCTCGCCCGTTCCCTCAGGAGCGATGAGTGGGACGTCTTCTTCTCCTCGCTCGCTCCCCTCATAACCATCCCTCCAGCGTCGAGGGGGCTTCTGAGGCTGAAGGGAAGCGCCGGAATGCCCTTCCCGGGTTTAGATTGCTTGCCGTTGGGGGAAACGGAGGAGGCGGCGGTTCTTTTCTCCTCGCTCCAGAAACTAGGCGATCGCGCCCCACCGCCGCCGCCGCCTCCTCCGTTTCCCCCAACGGCAAGCAATCTAAACGCGGGAAGGGCATTCCGGCTCTTCCCTTCAGCCTCAGAAGCCCCCTTGACGCTTGGCGGGCTGGCGTAGCTACGAACGGGCATCCCCCCGCGAGCGGGGCTGCTGGTTATGAGGGGAGCGAGCGAGGAGAAGAAGACGGGAAAAGGTCTCCGGGTGGCCCCGCTTGGCTCCGTCTCCCTCCACGCAGGATGGGCTTTGGGTCTCCGACGCCGCGGACCGGCTGGAAAACCCCAACGGCCCGGTCCCGGTCCGCGGACCGGCGGTTGGGGACCTCTGCTTTAAGGGGTGGGATGGGTCTAGAGTCTTGTTAAGATTCTATTAACACAGCTTTATAATAAATAGAATAAGATCATCTGATTGTGTTTTCTGTTTGGTCTACCTGTTAAGCCTGACAAGAAATGAAGGTAGCACAAGTAAATGTTAAAACTTCAGCACAACTAGTTTGCTAAGTATCCTGGAGAGGTTTTGGCAGAATTTTAATCAAAAAGACATTTATTTATTTATTTATTTATTTATTTATTTATTTATTATTTGGATTTGTATGCCGCCCCTCTCCGAAGACTCGGGGCGGCTCACAACAAGTGTAAAACAAATCATAAATAATTCAATTAATTAAAATATTTAAAGATTTAAAAAAACCCATATACTAACAGACACACACACAGGCATACCATGTATAAATTAAATGTGCCCAGGGGGAGATGTTTAGTTCCCCCATGCCTGATGGCAAAGATGGGTTTTGAGGAGTTTACGGAAGGCAGGAAGAGTAGGGGCAGTTCTGATCTCCGGGGGGAGTTGGTTCCAGAGAGTCGGTGCCGCCACAGAGAAGGCTCTCCCCCTGGGGCCCGCCAACCGACTTTGTTTAGTTGACGGGACCCGGAGGAGGCCCACTCTGTGGGACCTAATCGGTCGCTGGGATTCGTGCGGCAGAAGGCGGTCTCGGAGATATTCTGGTCCGATGCCATGAAGGGCTTTAAAGGTCATAACCAACAGTTTGAATTGTGACCGGAAACTGATCGGCAGCCAATGCAGACTGCGGAGTGATGGTGAAACATGGGCATACCTGGGTAAGCCCATGACTGCTCTCGTAGCTGCATTCTGCACGATCTGAAGTTTCCGAACACTTTTCAAGGGTAGCCCCATGTAGAGAGCATTACAGTAGTCGAACCTCAAGGTGATGAGGGCATGAGTCACTGTGAGCAATGAGTCCCGGTCCAGATAGGGCCGCAACTGGTGCACCAGGCGAACCTGGACAAACGCCCCCCTCGCCACAGCTGAGAGATGGTTTTCTAATGTGAGCTGTGGATCGAGGAGGACGCCCAAGTTGCGGACCCTCTCTGAGGGGGTCAGTAATTCCCCCCCAGGGTAATGGACGGACAGATGGGATTGTCCTTGGGAGGCAGAACCCACAGCCACTCCGTCTTATCTGGGTTGAGTTTGAGTCTGTTGACACCCATCCAGGCCCCAACAGCCTCCAGGCACCGGCACATCACTTCAACCGCTTCGTTGACTGGGCATGGGGTGGAGATGTAAAGCTGGGTATCATCGGCATATTGATGATACCTCACCCCATGTCCTTGGATGATCTCACCCAGCGGTTTCATGTAGATGTTAAATAGCAAGGGGGAGAGGACCGACCCCTGAGGCACTCCACAAGGGAGAGACCTCGGAGCCGACCTCTGACCCCCCACTAACACCGACTGCGACCGGCTAGAGAGGTAGGAGGAGAACCACTGAAGCACAGTGCCTCCCACCCCCAACCCCTCCAACCGGTGCAGAAGGATACCATGGTCGATGGTATCGAAAGCCGCTGAGAGATCGAGGAGCACCAGGACAGAGGATAAACCCCTGTCCCGGGCCCGCCAGAGATCATCCATCAACGCGACCAAAGCGGTTTCCGTGCTGTAACCGGGCCTGAAACCCGACTGCTGGGGACCTAGATAATCGGCTTCTTCCAAGGACCGCTGGAGCTGGAGTGCCACCACCTTCTCAACAACCTTCCCCATAAAGGGAAGGTTGGAGACTGGACGATAGTTGTTAAGTACGGCTGGGTCCAGGGAAGGCTTCTTGAGGAGGGGGCGCACAAGCGCTTCTTTATAGAGTGTTGGAAAAACTCCCCTCCCCAAGGAAGCATTGGTGATCTCCTGGGCCCAGCTCCGTGTCACCTCCCTGCTGGCCGAGACCAACCAGGAGGGACACGGATCCAGTAGACAGGTGGTGGAACTCACAGCTCCAATGACCTTGTCCACTTCATCAGGTGTCACCAGATCAAACTCTTCCCAGACAGGTGGACAAGTACGTGCCCCAGTCACCTCGACTGACTCATTGTCAGTCGACTCTTTTACAATTGGAGTCGAGGTCGGCCCGGATCTGAGCGACTTTATCAGCGAAAAACGTGTTAAACTCCTCGGCGCTACTCTGCAAGGGCTCCCCAACTCCCTCCTGATTAAGAAGGGAGCGGGTCACTCTAAACAGAGCGGCCGGGTGGGATTCCGCTGATGCAATCAAGGCGGCATGGTACGCGCATCTTGCCGCCTTGAGCGCCACTTTGTAAGTCTTAATAAAAGCTCTTACAAGTGTTCGATCAGATTCAGACCTACTCTTCCTCCATCGCTTCTCTAGACGTCTCTTTTGGTGTTTCAACTCCCGGAGCTCCTCGTTGAACCATGGGGCTCTACGGGATCTAGCGCCACGGAGAGGTCGCAAAGGCGCAATCCGGTTGAGAGCCTCCGCAGCAGCCGTATTCCAGGCCTCCGCAAAAGACTCCGCCGAACTGTGGATGACATGAAAGTAACAAGAAGATAAAGTGCTGTTTGACATCATACGGAGAGTGACAGATCAGATGTTTTGCTCTTCAGCAATTCATGGGAACTGTATAAATCGATAAAGGTTGATTCTATTATCATAAAATGTCACTTTGTTTGTTTGTTTGTTTGTTTGTTTGACTTCTATGCCTCCCAATCCCGTATGACTCAGGGCGGCTTTAGACTAAGAAAGGATGCATAATAAATGACTAAATTTGACTATGAGTTGAAGGCTGATTGCTAACAGAGTGGACAATGACTTGCACTTTGGCATAATAGAAAAAAAGAGCACCCCCTTTTTCGGGGCAACATTCTTTCAGGTATTTGAAAAGTATGGAAGTATTCATTCACTTGTCATCTTTTTTCAAACTTACATAATTCTAATTTTTTTAGTCTCATGACAACTCGTATTTCTGTTCCCTGATGATTCCCATTGCGTTTTGCAGAATCTGCTCCAGTTTTTCCAGATTCCAGTGAGTCTTAGCTTTCTTACATGTTCACCAGAGATGATAAAAGATTGTTTCAAATTGTTTGCATTTCCAATATACATTTGATACTCTCTTACATATCTTTGATAGTTTATGTGGGGTTAACAGTACACTATCTTCTTTAGTGTCTTCTGCTTCCCTCCAGGGCCCATCCTTCAAAGTGCCATCCTATCATATTTTTTTAAAGAATTCAAAACAACAATATTTTCCCATGGGAAGGATTTATAAAATTAATTTCAAAACCTTATTTCAGATCCATTTGGATCCTCAGTCCAACATTCCAGCATTATGGTATGAGTTTGGTTGAAATCCCTCAACTTCAGTACCTCTGAGCAGTCTCACATTTTTCCTCTTTTTCTGGAGGGATTTTGCAAGCCACAGTTCATTGTATGGCTGTTGCATTCCCACTTGTTTGGGGATATGTAGTTTGCCATGACTCCTCACTGGTAAAATTTATTTCCAGACTTTCAAATTGAGGTTTTTAAAATGCATTTAACAAGTACCTCAAAGGTTCTCAGTGAAATATAATGTGGGCCAAAGGTTCTCAGTGAAATATAATGTGGGTCATTCTTAATGATCTAGCTTTCTTATAAATTTTGTTCCTTTTGTTCCTTTCTAGAAGAAAGCAAAAAGCAATTTCCTTATATTGAGAAAATAAATTTCAAAGAATTGTAGTTAAAAGCCTTTTCTGCCAATATCTGTGGACTTTGGAAATCTGTATTGCCTCATAATAAATTTAATTAATTTATGAATTTCATCCTATTTGGATGAAAAAACAAAATATTGCAGCTGTTATGGCATTTATGCTTTTTCTACATAGAAGAGGTTGAAGGGAATCTGTTTCTGATCCCAGAAATGTTAGAATAGATTATCCTTGGAGCAACCCATGCTGGGTCAGGAATATTTTTCAGATTCTGAATAGAATTCCCAAAGCCCATCTGCCCAACACTGCTTTGTAGCCATGATTCTGCCTTGTTTGTACAGAAAGATTATTTGACCAATGTAAGTTTGATATGTTATGATAAAGTAAAGAAAACAGAATCGAGTGGGTTTAAAATTATTGACATTTTTCTTTTAAATAAAATTATTTGCTGCCGAATAATTTTATAATGGGGAGCTCATCTACTTATTCTCATTGTACACAGGAAGAAGAACGTTGTGATGAAAAAATCTGACCTAATATGCAAACAGTATTGCATTCTGAATACTGCATTTCAGGAGTTATTCCTTCGGGATTAAAAAGCATACTGTTCATCTGTCACTTTGCCTTCTAGTTTAGGGATAAATTTCCCACTCTTGAGTGTTACATAGTAATAATTCAGCACCACAGGCACCAAACTGCTTTCGTAGTACATTTCTTATTTGAATAAACAGTGGAAGTCCAATATTTTTAATAGATGAAAATATCCTTTCCAAATAAGTTGATATGCAGTTCTTTTTGGAGATGTCTGAAAGGCAAATCTCTGTCCTGCAAAATTCATCATAAGCATCTCCTTTCTTAGTACTTTTAAACATTGCTAACGTTAAGCAACTTTAACTTAGTTATTGGACAATGAGTGTTGTGAATAGCAGAATTCCTTTGCCTGCTCTGATAGTCAGGCTCCTGAGAAGAAGTACTAGAAAAACAGCCTTTGTGCTTCTAATTATTAAATATGTCCAGAATCTGCCAATGTATCCAGGAGCTTTTCATCAAATATAGAATATATATTACATATAATGTAAGGTTTTAAAACTCTATTAAGAACATGAGTGTCAGGCCATGCAGCTATGTAGATATGATTAAAAATAATATTTGATATTTAAATATTTTGTGTGTTTGTGTGTAAGTGTGTGTGTGAGAGAGATTAATTGAGATTAGATTCAGAGTCTACAGATGGAATCAAATAATGCAATATATTATTGTTAACATCTAGACAAAGAACAATTCAATCCAAATGAAAAATCATGATAGGTTAAATTCATAAATTTAGCTTATATAGTAATACTAAATATTAAAAATATTTATTAAACAAGTGATTCCAACACAGAGACAAATATTGTCTATACTGGTTTAATTTCTGTTGGGGGGATCTGTGGAGTTTTATGGGTAGGGATTGAATTGGTTTGCCTCCCAGAGTGAATTCTCATTTCTACCCTTCTTCTTTAAAAAAATGTGTGAATATCCCTCTTCTCTTGTGTTATCATAGCATTACTGGACAGAGTTTGGCAGCCCTTCAAATGGTCATACAGTGGTACCTCTACCTACAAATGCCTCTACTTACGACTTTTCTAGATAAGAACCGGGTGTTCAAGATTTTTTTGCCTCTTCTCAAGAACTATTTTCCACTTATAAACTCGAGCCTCCGAAACTGTAACCAGAAAAGGCAGGGAGAAGCCTCTGTGGGGCCTCCCTAGGAATCTCCTGGGAGGAAACAAGGCCAGCAAAGGTGGGAAGAAGCCTCCATGGGACCTCTCTAAGAATCTCCTGGGAGGAAACAGGGCTGGAAAAGGTGGGGAGAAGCCTCCATGGGGCCTCTCTATGAATCTCCTGGAAGGAAACAGGGCCTCCCTGTGGTTTCCCCAATTGCACACATTATTTGCTTTTACATTGATTTCTATAGGAAAAATTGCTTCTTCTTACAAACCTTTCTACTTAAGAACCTGGTCACGGAATGAATTAAGTAGAGGTACCACTGTACTTTGCTTTCTGAAACTCTTGAGACAATGCTTTTCAGGAAATTCAATCCCATCTAGAACATGTAATCTGTTCTTTGTTGGCAGACCTATAAACTACCCATTACAAGGATATTTATTTATTATTAGAGTTGAAAGGTACCTTGCAGGTCCATCAAATCCAACCCCCTGTTCAAGCAGGAAACCCTACACCACCCCAACCAGATGGCAGTCCAATTTTCTTTTGAATGTGTCAAGTGATGGGGCCTTCACAACCTCTGCTGGCAGGCTGTTCCACATTCTTGGGATCAGATTGACAAAGGATAATCTTGCCAGGATTCTACTTCAGCCTATTTGTCAACCACTACATCTGGGCTTCCATTTTAATTAAATACAGCCACATTTAACTCCTGTGAGTGTTTATTAGAATGAAATGTTGTAGTGAATCCTAATCCTTTCATGATCAAACGTAACAGCTTAATATAAATGTAAGTTGCACTGGGGACAAAGTAGTGGTTTGTGGTACCCCGCAGCTGTTAGGAAAAGGAACAATTGCAGGCCAGTGAAACGTACATACACTCTCCTACAGAACAGTATTTCTAGTTTGGAATCTCAACCAAATTCTTACTATGCTTATGGCATAACCTTTTGAATTTATGAACAGATGTGTGCTGAAAGTTCCTAATTGAGTCCCAAAACTCAGCATTTTTATCAGATCTGTACTATGCCTGTTCCATGAGAAAACTATTACTACATCTTTTTCAGTTTGTATTCAGCATCAATTTTAAATGATCCCAAGAAATCTCATTTTTGCTCTTTGGTCAGTTAATTTCACTTGTAGAATAAAGAAATTATGAATTATATGTAACATGGCATGCCACTGCTATTCAGGCAGGACCAGATCTCCCAATCCCCCCATTAACTTTAAAGTAGGGTTTTCTAATTTTTTTATTCATAAAAAGAAATATTTCTTCAGTTTTAATAAACATGACATAATAGGTATTTTTTTTTATTCTGCAGGTATCACTGTGCAAACACCTTTCTAAGGAGTGCAGTGATTTCCTAACACCTAACATTAAGAAATGGCCACTGCCTGAATTACCTTAGTCAATAGTGTCCTGAGTGGAGACACTTTCCCCACCCCCAAATTTTGTCAATCTGATCCCAAGAATGGAAGAGGGAGACTTTAGGGCTCAGTTGATTACAGTGTTCCCTTGCTTTTCGCGGGGGATGCATTCCGAGACCGCCTGCGAAAGTTGAATTTCCGCGAAGTAGAGATGCGGAAGTAAATACACTATTTTTGGCTATGAACAGTATCACAAGCCTCCCCTTAACACTTTAAACCCCTAAATTGCAATTTTCCATTCCCTTAGCAACCATTCAGATTATTACTCACCATGTTTATTTATTAAAGTTTACTAAAAAAAATATTTATTAAAGGCAGATGAAAGTTTGGCAATGACATATGACATCATCAGGTGGGAAAAACCGTGATATAGGGGGGGAAACCCGCAAAGTATTTTTTCATTAATATTTTTGAAAAAGCGTGGTATAGACTTTCCGCAAAGTTCGAACCCACGAAAATCGAGGGAACACTGTATTTATTTTCTCCCATTAAGAACTGTCCACACTTCTTAATTTTTAAAAATTCTATTCACAACAGAAGCATACATTCTGTAAGGGTTTTGGTTGTTGCTGTTGTTTACAATGGAGTTGAAATATTTCTTGTTTTGTTTTCTTTTCTTTTGTTTTGCCACTGTGTGCTAAGAAATCAGAATGTCTTTTCCCCCTGAAGGAACATTTGGTTCTGTGGGACGTGTTCCAATGGAAATTGCCAACCTAAGGTTAAGGATAGCTTTTAGTCAAAAACTTTTTTAAAAATATCTTTTTTAAAACGTTCAACATTCAATAGAAAGAAACAGGAATGGATTGTAATAGTTTATTTCAACATTCATTTAATAGTTTACATAAATCACTAAACTTAAATAAAAATGATCAAAATAAGAATTTCCAAGACTTTTGAGCTTGGAGTAAGCTGCCATGTATGAGATAATCTACTAACAAACTCGTATTTGTAGGATGTTTATGCCTAGAGATACCCCTGTTTCTTCCTCAGCCTCCTTACAATATAGTTCTTCTAATGCAGAGAATGCTCATCTCTGTATAAAATCACAACTGCCTGCATCAGGATTGCGCATGTGTCGAAGGGAATTCTAGGTACTCCACCTCGAGCTCCATAGTAATTTATTATGTAAAGGGAAATCTCTCCCTTAAAAATACTATAAGTCCATCTTGAAGAAGAACAGAGGGAAAAAGAATCCACAGACATCAAAGAGAATCTAAAGATATACGGTTTTAAACAAAGACGGAGATTCTTTCACTATAACAAGGGAGTGATAAAGTGAGTACAATAAATCTTAAAATGGCAGAGGGAGGGACAGACTCAAGCCTCACGAAGATCAAAAAAAAGCTGGATAGATTATTAGACATTGTTTCAGGATTTGAGCAGAGATTTATTACAGTAGAGTCAACAATTGGAAATCTAGGTTTAGATGTTTAATTGATTAAAAAGGAGGCTGAGTTTTCTGCTGGAACGATTCAGAAAGTTGAAAAACAAGTGAAGGATCAGGATGAATTAATTAAACAAATGAATTATAGAATTGCTCATTTGGAGGACCGTCAAAGGAGAAGAAATTTATGTCTGTGTGGGTTCAAATCAGATTTTGCTTCAGGCTCAAACTTAAATGAAGCAGTAACAGCTTGGATTAATAAGCAAGCTGGTGTTCAAGTCGGCTCTGATGATATAATACGTGTCCATTGGGCTGCCCCACACGAGAAATAGGGAGAGGCAAAGAGACATTGTTATGGCTTTGGTCAGTGAAAAAAAGGCGGAAATCGTTTACAAGTCTTTGAAAAGTTCTACCAGCCTTAAACAAGATGGGAACGAGATAAAAGTTCTGAGGGATCTCTCTTAGGAAACCTTGAGAGCGAAAGCTGCCTTACGCCCAATTTCAAGCCGTTTATATCAAAGTAGAAAAAGGTTTATTTGGGGGTTTCCAGCTGCTATTTTGGTGTTCCAAGATAATAAGATGTACAGGGCATATACATTGGAAGAGGGAAAGGCATTATTGGATCAACTGGGGATCGGGTTTGAAGAAGCTGGAGCACAAGGAACTATGGGTGAGACAAAAGAAGCAGAAGAAGGAGAAGATTTTTTTGACGGTCGTAGTACACCAGACGAGGAGGAAAGAGAAAGAGAAAAGAAAGAGAAAAGACAAAGAGAAGAGCAGGTGAAGTAGTTAACCGGACAGGTGGAGGCCATTAGAAGAGAGCAGAGAAAAACACGAGCTCAGTGTGAGAAGAAAGCTAAAAAGTGACCTTGTTGGCTCCCCTTGTCTTTTTGTATTTTTTCTTGGAGATGTTTTTGGATTCTTGTGTATCTGTTATTCTGTGGGGGAAGTTTAAGGGGGGGGAAAAGTTAAAGAAGTTAAAGAAGGAATTATCTAAAGGAGAAGGGAGGGTGTGGGGGGAATATTTCTCTTTTATTACAATTAAAAGTGGAGCTCAGTAGTGTGGGAACGCAATCAAGAGAATGTGCCTCATAATTGGACAAGGGTTTTTCTTTGGTGGGGGGAGCACGGGGGGAGGCACGTTGGGGTGATAGGAGTAAGGAAGGGGGGGAATTAAATTAAGGGCAAAACAAGAGGGGAAAAGGGTGATTTTGGTATATTATGACGGAGTGTAAGATAATGGTTTTAAATGTGAATGGTTTGGGATCGGATTTGAAATGTTTTAGGATATTAAGGATGGCTAAGCAATACAAGGCGGATATTATGATTTTGACAGAAACACATAAAAGAAGGGGAGGAAGGGATAACTTGATTAATGATAGAAATTGGAAATGGGTGTTTGAGTCGAGAGGAACACAAAAAAGTCGAGGCACAGCGATTCTGATTCATCAGAGGGTTAATTTTGAAGAGGTGGGAATTCAGAAAGACAGAGAAGGAAGATGGATATTTGTTAAAGGGAAAATAAATCAAAAGAAGCTGACATTAGCAGCAATTTATGCCCCAAATGTGAAAACAAAACAATTTATAATAAATACTAAGAAGAAGTTAGACAACTTTAAGGAGGGCTCAACTTTTTTGGCAGGAGATTTTAATATTCAATTAACAAATGGGACTGGAAACAGTAGGACGCTACATTTAAACAGACTTAACATGGTGGATCTTCATGCAGATATTTCAAAGAGAAGTACATATTATTCAGCAAGATATCATACATTTAGCTGCATAGATTATATATTAATGAATAGGGGGGGCAATATACAAGTTTAAAAAGTAGATATTAAAAGTATTTGGTTATCAGATCATGCCTCACTATTGGTAGAATTGGAAATAGGTCAGGAACGCAATCAAATAATTTGGAGATATAATGCAGTCGTAACTGCTAGTGAACAAGATAAAGATAAATTGCAAACAGAGTTATGTGAATATTTTAGAATTAATGATGTAGGTGTTATTAAACAATCAATTGTGTGGGATGCATGTAAGGCCTTTATGAGGGGACAATGTATATGTATGGAAGCAGATATTAGGAAGAGGTGGGGTAGAGAAAGGGAAATGGAGATAAGGGGAATAGATTTGATACAAGAGCAGTTAAGATTAACTAAAAGTAGAGATTGGAATAGTTTATTGAAATTGAAAAAGAAACGATGGTGTATGACGAGATCCAATGGAACAAGATGAGAATGACAATGCGACAAAAAATACTGAGTTGGGGGACAAAATCAATGCAGCAAATGGCCAGACATTTGAAGAAGAGGAAAGAAAAATCGTGTATTTTAGCATTGAGAGACTCTAGTGGAGTGGTTAGATATGGTAAAGAGTAGCTAGAGATGATAATGGGGAAATATGAAGATTTGTATAAAGAGAAGCAGGTGAAGATAGGAGTCCTCAATGTTGGGAAAATAGTAAGTGAAGAAGATAAACAAATATTGAATGCAGAAATTACACAAGATGAAATTGCTAGAGTAATTAAAGGGTTAAAACAAGCCAAAGCAACAGGCCTGGATGGGTTTACAGGGGAATTTTATAAAACTTATATGAATGTATTGCTGCCGCATTTGGGGAAACTTTAATAACATATTGTTAAATCATGATATCCCGCAGACATGGAAGTTTTCTATCCCAAAGATGGGTCGAGATTTAAGAGAGCCTGGGTCCTACTGTCCTATCAGTTTGGCAAATCAAGATTATAAAATATTTATGAAAATATTGGCAAATTGGCAAAGAGATTTATAAAGGGTTAAAACAAGCCAAAGCACCGGGCCCAGATGGGTTTACAGGGGAATTCTATAAAACTTATGTGAATGTGTTGTTGCCGCATTTGGGGAAATTGTTCAATAATATATTGTTAAATCGTGATATCCCGCAGACATGGAAGCTTTCAGAAATTGTTACCATTCCGAAGATGGGTCGAGATTTAAGAGAGCCTGGGTCTTACCGTCCGATCAGTTTGGCAAATCAGGATTATAAAATATTTATGAAAATACTGGCAAATAGATTAGAAAATATTTTACCAAAAATAATTGAAGAGGATCAATATGGATTCGTGAAGGGAAGGAAAATAAGTGAACCAATAAGAAATGTAATGAATGTGATGCACCATGCTACCGCTACTAAAAGGAAATTGGGAATTTTGAAATTAGATGTTTATAAAGCGTTCGATAAAGTTAACCATAGTTATTTATATAAATTATGTAATGAATTAAATATGGGGAAATTTTTTTGTGAAACTATAAAAGAGATTTATAAAGGAAATGAAGCATATATAAGAGTGAATGGACAAAGAACGCAGAGTATTAAAATATTAAACGGCACCAAGCAGGGATGCCCTTTGTCTCCAAAATTATTCGTAATAGCAATAGAGATCTTAGCTAATAAGATAAGACAAGATAACACTTGGGCAGGATATAGAATAGGGGAATTAGAAATGAAAATAAATTTATTTGCAGATGATGCAATTATATTGACCCAGACCCCGATGGAGATGATTAAAGGTATAATAAATATTTTACAAGAGTTTAAGCAGGAATCGGGACTGTCGGTTAATATGGAAAAATCAGAGATTATGTGTTTAAATATAGATCCGAGAGAACAGATAGAAATTAGGAAAGAATCAGGGTTGAAATTAGGACTTAAAAAAATAAAATATTTGGGAATTTGGTTATTGAAAAACCCAGTGAAAATTGAAGAGATTAATTATAGATTAATATGGAGGAAAATGTTGAAACAGATGAGGAGCTGGAAAGATAAAAAGCTAAGGAGACTCTCTAAAATAAGAGCTTTAAAAATTATGATAGCTCCCAAGATGATGTACCTATTTCAGGTGCTGTCGGGGGGGGGGCTATCGGTATGTAAGGTTAAAGAGTGGGACAAAAAATTAAATTATTGGATTGAAGAAGACAAGAGACCAAGAATAAGAAAAAAGTGGTTAATTGCGAATGAAAAAGAGGGGGGATGGGGAGTTCCATGTTTGGAGCTGTATAGGGAAGCTTTTCAAATGGAAAGGTTAATGGAGTTGCAATTAGGTGAAAATAAATGGGCGAAATTGGAAAAACAGATAAACGGGATGAACAATAGAGAATTAATTTTTAGGAAGTGGAATAGGAGTGATATAGGTAAATTAATAGGCCCAATGAAAGGGACTATGGAAATTTGGAAAAAATGGCAAGGGAAAATAGGATTATATAAATCTAAACTGTCATCGCTTTATGTAATAAATAGAGAAAACGAAATTAACTTAAATAGGGTTATAGGAGAGTTGAAGGGAAGAGGGATAACTAAGATAGAACAGTTATACGAGAAGGATGGCAGGCCAAGTAGAAATCGTATAGAATGGTGGTTAGGTAAGGGAAGGTGGCTACAAATAAATGCAATATGTAAATATCTAAATGAAAGGGAGAATAAAGAAGTATTATGGCGGGAGGAGACAGGGTTAGAGAAAATAATAAGAGAAAAAAGTGAGGGGATAAAGGCGCAAGCAACTAATATATACAAACTGCTAGTGCAGTCAGATGGGGACACGATTGATAGATTGACTAAATGGTGGCAAAATGAGATATTAGTAGAAGTACAAGAAATGGAAAATATAGTAGAAGATATAAGGGAAATTAAAAATACAAGAATTAGGGAAATGAGAAGGAAAATATTACATAAGCGGTATTTCACTCCCGTTCAATTTGCACATTTTCAGCAGAATGTCAGGGGGAATTGTTGGCATGGTTGTCAAGATAAAGGAGTGTTTATGCACATGTTTTGGGAATGCCCGATAGTGCAGGAATTTTGGCAAAAAGTGAAAGAGGATATCAATAGATTGTTAAATATACAATGGACAATCATTAAGGAAATGGCAGTATTAGTTAAAAGCAATGCGATGGGAGAAGTTAGAGAAATAAAACAAGCAGCAATGGAAAGCGCTCAAGCGTTAATAGTTTTGGGTTGGAATGATGCAACAAAATGGACAATGCAAAATTGGTACAGGTACATGGTGGACCATGTTGTATTTGAAAAGATGGATAAAAGGATAAATTTGGATAATGAAACTGAATTGAAACAACTGATGGGATGGTGGGACAAAGTAAGAAGATATATGACGAGTAGAATCCGAGACCAAGCTACAAGAAATAAATTGGAATCACTCTATAATATGTAAATAGATAATTTGCTCTTGGCTTAAAGTGGGTTATATATAAAACACCCCCGATGTGGTGATGTGTGTGTGTGTCGGGGTGGTGGACATTTTTCACCATGCACTGTTTTATGTTGTGTGTATATTAAACTTGTTAAAAATCAATAAAAATATTTTTTTAAAAAAACAGCTGCCTGCATCTATTTACTAACCTTGTTCCAGAGCTACAATCTATGTTTTCTGCTCTATCTCAAGCCACTGATGCCAAACTCAATGTGCCTCTTCAACCTCGCTTTTCCCCACGTGCCTTCAGGCCCGTGAGTTCCTTCTCAACCTATAGAGTACCAGTTCAAGAACCAGACTCTGATTCTTCACAGGATGAGAATGAGGAAGAGGAGGATCCAGAGGCCCCATTGGAAAAGTCTACAAGGCAGCCACTTGGGCCTCACCTAATTCCTTCATACGGCATTACAAAATTGACTCTTATGCTTCAGCGGATGCGGCCGTCGGCAGAAGAGTCTTCCAATCTGTTATCTCTCATGATAGCCAATAATCCATCCCTAGGGACACATCTATTGGGTATGTCCCATGTGACTGCTGGGCCCGTTTTTCAGTACGGAGAATAGGCGTTGATTGCTTACCTGAACGCCTCTTCTCGTATGCTGAGCGGGTACAGCAGTCACTTCCCTCCCTATGTCTTTTCTGACTGTGGTTGTATCTTTCTAATCTAATTTCTTAATTACAAGAGTAGAGCACCTTTGTGCCACCACTTTCGAGCCTAAGTTTACGGATTTGCAAATTCTGGAAAGGTGCGGATCCAGCAATCTTTTAAAAGACAAGGCTCGGTCCTATGCAGATTGGACAGTGAGCAACCCACGTGATTACTGTACCCACTCAGCGTACAAGAAGAGGCGTTCGGGTAAGCAATCAACGCCTATTTTCACCAATTTATACAACAAGCCCGTGAAGAGAGACGTAAAGAAGCAACAGTACATTTCCAGATTACATTAAATGAAATTCAGGCACAGCTAGAACAGCATGGTGTACACAATGCAAAACTCCGCCAAGAAAACATTGAACTGGGGGAAAAGCTGAAGAAACGTGTGGAACAGTATGCACTTTGAGAAGAACACATGGAATTTGCATGCAGACAAAAAAGGGCATATTGCAGATACAATATGCAAAAACATTTACCTTTATTCAAGAGATCTTGCCTGTAATTATCAATTTCAGTTTCACAACATTGTGAATAATAGGACAACAAATAACATGGGCAACCTGTACCCATATATGTATGCTCTTTTTTTATATTAGTAAACAGTTTTTGTCTGCTTCTAGCATAACCTGTGCACTATGCAGAACAATTTTTAAGTGAGTTAGGATGTTCTTCAGGAAATATTACTTTGAAATAAATTTGCAAAATAGAATGGCAATAGCTTCTTAAGTAGCATTTAAATGATGGCAAAATCTTTTCCCATGAATTGTAGGAAACAATATTTAAAAGTATCGTTGGTCTGATCAAAGGAAAGAAGGATGAGCCTCTCCCCAGTGGCCTGGATCCTATTTCCCATGGCTAACAACCATTTCCAATTCTTTGTCAGAATTCTATCCCTACCCCACCCCCTCCCCAGTGTCAGATGGTATTATTTAAAGTCTGTTCATCCACTTGTGTGGGATTCCTATGCTATAATATGCAACACCAATGACAAGAGGACTGTTATACTGGGGGTGTTATTCAAAGCATTGTTGATACTTGCAGGCTGCAGACATCTGTAATGTGCTACACAGCGTCTGGTAATGGAAATCCTTATGCAAACCATATCAAACAACTTTTTGGAAAAAGAAAAAGGATGTACATATTACATCCGCTTTGAAATAATTAAAAATATTTATATATGCCAACCATGTGAGTTTGTATCAAATGCTAATGGTCTTATATCCTATAATTGCAAAGTTGTCTTAGATTGATTGTAGAAAGACAGTTTAACCACACACACCTCAAAATCAAAGGATCAGTCACAAGGAACAGTGTTGAGCTGCATGTGCCTCTTTCTTCAGCACTTTTATTATTATTTTTTTAATAATAGTGGCTTCAAAATCATGCTGCCAGAATTTAAGGGCAAAATTATTTAAGTCGGATGTTGTGACTTTGGGTCCCGGTCCTAATTCCTATTCCAAAGGCCCAAATTTTGCAGAAAAATGGACCCAATGTTTTTATCCTCATTCAGGAACATTGCTGTATCACTAGAAAGCCTCTTATTGACCCATTACAATAGTTGCTGAGGAGACTTAAATTACAACTCCAAAAGAAAATACTTTTATATGAAAATGTGAGTGTCACTCCTTCCCAAGATTACAGAAAAGCTACTACTGGTAATTAGCAGTATCAGCTTCAGCTCTCTCCTTGCTAATTTATCTTTTCCCTTGTTTGTCTTCCAAGGAGAGAAATGTCCATTCAATTTTGTAAATATTTTTATTAATTTAAAAGTATTAATTTAATGACCCATATGTACAGAAGCCATGCATATATTTCAAGGAAATTTTTAAGTTTTATATAAAAATCTGTTAAAGGCCTTTAAGTAACAAGAGCCTCGGTGGTGCAGTACTGCAAGCTACTTCTGCTGATCACCGTCTGCCAGCAGTTTGGCAGATCAAATCTCAGTAAGCTCAAGGTTGACTCAGCTTTCCATCCTTCTTACTCTCTGTAAACCGCTTAGAGAGGGCTGTAAAGCTCTGTGAAGCGGTATATTTCTAAATGCTAAATGTACTGCTTGAAAAGACATTACCCTGCCAACAAAAGTGTGTATGGTTTTCCCAGTTGCAATGTATGGTTGTGAAAGATGGACCCTAAAAAAGGCTGAGTGCCACAATGGTGCTGGAGAAGACTCCTGCAAGTCCTTTGGACTGCAAAGCGATCAAACTGGTCAGTCCCAGAGGAGATCAACCCTGACTGCTCTTTAGATGACCAGATCCTGAAGATGAAACTCAAATACTTTGGCCACCTAATGAGAAGGAAGGACTTGCTGGAGAAGAGCCTAATGCTGGAAACGATTGAAGGCAAAAGAAGAAGGGGACGACAGAGAATGAGATGGCTGGATGGAGTCACTGAAGCAGTAGGCGTGAGTTTAAATGGACTCCAGAGGAAGGCCTGCAGGAACATTGTTCGTGGGGTTATTTGTTATTTTGTTATTTTATTTATTTGTCAAGTACATACAGTGGTACCTCATGATACGAACTCCTCGTCATACGAACTTTTCGAGATACGAAACCAGGGTTCGGAATTCTTTTACCTCTTCTTACGAACGTGCCGCCTGCCACTGGGATGCCCCACCTCCAGACTTGAGTCCCTCCCGTTTTTTCCCACCCTGTCTTGCACCTTTCTCCTCTCTTGATCTCCATGAGTCCCTCCAGTTTTTTCCCACCCTGTCCTGCACCTTTCTCCCCTCTTGATCTCCATGGGTCCCTCCTGTTTTTGAGGAGAAAGGTGCAGGACAGGGTGGGAAAAAACAGGAGGAACCCATGGAGATCAAGAGGGGAGAAAGGTGCATGACAGGGTGGGAAAAAACGGGAGGAACCCATGGAGATCAAGAGGGGAGAAAGGTGCAGGACAGGGTGGGGAAAAACGGGAGGAACCCATGGAGATCAAGAGGGGAGAAAGGTGCATGACAGGGTGGGAAAAAACGGGAGGGACCCATGGAGATCAAGAGGGGAGAAAGGTGCATGACAGGGTGGGAAAAAACGGGAGGAACCCATGGAGATCAAGAGGGGAGAAAGGTGCAGGACAGGGTGGGAAAAAACGGGAGGGACCCATGGAGATCAAGAGAGGAGAAAGGTGCAGGACAGGGTGGGAAAAAATGGGAGGAACCCATGGAGATCAAGAGGGGAGAAAGGTGCAGGACAGGGTGGGGAAAAACGGGAGGGACCCATGGAGATCAAGAGGGGAGAAAGGTGCATGACAGGGTGGGAAAAAACGGGAGGGACCCATGGAGATCAAGAGGGGAGAAAGGTGCAGGACAGGATGGGAAAAAACGGGAGGGACCCATGGAGATCAAGAGGGGAGAAAGGTGCATGACAGGGTGGGAAAAAACAGGAGGGACCCATGGAGATCAAGAGGGGAGAAAGGTGCATGACAGGGTGGGAAAAAACGGGAGGAACCCATGGAGATCAAGAGGGGAGAAAGGTGCAGGACAGGGTGGGAAAAACCGGGAGGAACCCATGGAGATCAAGAGGGGAGAAAGGTGCAGGACAGGGTGGGAAAAACCGGGAGGGACCCATGGAGATCAAGAAAGGCTCTTTTCGCCTTGCTTCATTGGGACTGCCACCTCTTGCCCCCTCTCGCTGTCCCTCCCCCCACTCCATTCGCCTCAGCTTCGTCTGCCGGCAGCTTTTTTTTAAAAAAGCCTTAATGTTTTGGATTTTCCTAATCAGCTTGCACGCATTATTGGCTTTTCCATTGATTCCTATGGGAAACATTGTTTCATCTTACGAACTTTTCACCTTACGAACCTTGTCCTGGAACCAATTAATGCGTAAGACGGGGTATTACTGTATTGGTAATATATATAGATGTAACATAGTTTATATACATAAGATGGGTACCGATAAGAGAGAACATTAGGATAGGGATGATAGGCATGCTGGTGCACTTATGCATGCCCCTTACTGACCTCTTAGGAATCAGGTGAGGTCAACAGTGGACAGTCTAAAGGTAAAGTTTTGGGGTTAGGTAACAAAAGCACAGAGTCAGGTAGTGAGTTCCAGGCATTAACCACTCTGTTGCTAAAGTCATGTTTTCTACAGTCAGGTTTGGAACGGTTCACTTTGAGTTTGTATCTGTGGTGTGCTTGTGTATTGTTGTGGTTGAAACTGAAAAGCCGTTGACAGGATGGACGTTGTAGCAGATAATTTTATGAGCTATGTTTAGGTCATGCCGAAGGCAACATAGTTCTAAGCTTTTAAGCCCAGGATTTCAAGTCTGATTGCGTAAGGCATATTGTTGCGGATAGAGAAGTGGAGGGCTCTCCTCATAAAGTATCTCTGGACACTTTCTAATGTATTTATGTCTGATATCGGTTCCAGACAGATGAGCTTTATTCAAGGATTGGTCTGGAATGTTTTGTATGCTCTGGTTAGTAGAGTGATGTTACTGGAAAACAACTACGTAAGATTAGGTTAACAACTCTTGAAGCCTTTTAGGCGATGCTGTTGCAGTGGGATTTGGCACTTAGGTCATTTGATATGAGTATTCCAAGATCTTTGACAGAATGGGGGTCATCTGCAAGGACTTGTTTATTCAGGTTGTGTTTGGTATTCTGATTCTTTTTGCCAATGTGCATTTGCTGGTTGAGATTTGGAGGTGCCAGATGTTTCACCATTCTTACACAAAGTCAAGGTCTTTTTGGAGGGTAGCAGTATTGTCGGTAGTGTTGAAGATTTTTACATCATCAGTGAAGAGAGCGAAGTTGCTTGTAATGTGATCACAAAGGTCATTTATATAGAGGATGAAGAATGTTGGTCCTAGTACACTGCCTTGGGGCACACCCGCTGTTAACAGGAATGGGATTTGATAGGGCGCCCCCTATTTTGGCCACTTGTCTGTTTAACAGGAACACAGTTATCCAGCCATGTAGGGATCCAGAGCAATATTCCCTCAATGTGGGTGGAAAAGTATAGTATCTGAGCGGCACATTTTCATGCCTGAGCACCTGATTTTTTTTCACAGATGTCACCCAAGACAACTTATTGTATAATTATTTGAGGCTCGGTGCAGGGGCAGAATAAGGTCCCTTCCCCTTATGTTATTCTGGTTGCCTAATTATTGACATCACTAGCATACAAAGATTCCAACTGAAATTAGCATGATCAATAATTTAAAGAACAGAAGACTACAAATAGGCAAACTTAGATCAGTCGATGTGCAAGGGAAGAAACCATGTTAAGCTTGTTTATATCTTATTTGTTAACCAAACTAATTTATGAGTGGAAATAATAGATTTAAAAGATATATTTGCTCCCAACTAGCATATTATGTTCGCAGAAGGCTTCATTTTAACAGAAGACTACAATTGTTTGCATGTTTCTTTGGCTATAAATGCCAACCAGCAATGGAATATACTAAATATCTTGCTAAATATCAGTCTAGTCACTAAAGTATCATACATTTGCTGATTCCTCCAGTTCAAAGTTTGGAAATGTAAATTAGCATATTACTTAATGTTCAATTTTATAAGAGCTCTGTTTTAAGAGAACTGTCTGAGACAGCTTATCTACAATTTTGTTCAGGAAACTATCTTTACTGCCCAAAGGCAGTAAATCTGACTAAGCCCAACATTTATTGTAAAAGCAAGTATCTCAATATACCTATTTGTGACAGTTTCCATCATTTTCCAACCATAGTTGATGGGGAGGGGAGAGTTTCCTTCTGTTTTGAGCCTGGAAGTGAAATCTGTGGCATCTCACTATGATACTATGCAGTATTCCAAGTGTAAGGCCACACTTGGAATACTGCATTCAGTTTCGGTTGCCACAATGCAAAAAGGATGTTGAGACTCAGTGCCGAGTAGAGCAATAAAAATGATTAGGGGACTAGAAGCTAAAACATACGAAGAATGGTTGCATGAACTGTGCATGGCTAGTTTAATGAAAAGAAGGACCAGGGGTGACATGATAGCATGTTCCAATATCTCTGGATTTGCCACAAAAAAGAAGCAGTCAATCTATTATCCAAAGCACTGAGGGTAGGACAAGAAACAATGTTGGAAACTAAACAAGGAGAGAAACAACTTAGAACTAAGAAGAGATTCCTGATAGTTAGAAAAATGAATGAATCCGTGGAACAGCCTGCCACCAGAAGTTGTGAATGCTCCAACACTAGAAGTTTTTAAGAAGATGTTGAATACCTATTTGTCTGAAGGAGTGTAGGATTTCCTGCCTAAGCAGGGGGTTGGACCAGAAGACCTCCAAGGTCCCTTCCAACTCTGTTGTTATTATTATACAAGACAGTTAGAAAATGTTTCACATTTTAAAATATCTGTACCAGCCACAAGAGACATCTCTTTAGAGGAACATCTTGTAGACAGTACTTTCAGAAACCAAGAATTACCATAAACAATTCTACATCTAGTATCCACGTGCTCCAGTTCAGGAAACTGACTCGAACTATACTGTATAGTTCCAGCAGGGTATTGCCGAGGACTTTAACAAGTTTTTTCGCTGATAAAATCACTCAGATTCGGATGGACCTTGACTCCAATTGGAATGCAGTGTCGGCTGACAATGAGTCAGTCGAGGTGACAGGGGCCCATCCTAGCCTACCTGTGTGGGGTGAGTTTGATCTGGTGACACCTGATGAAGTGGACAAGGTCAGTAGAGCTGTGAGTTTCGCCACATGTATGTTGGACCCGTGTCCCTCCTGGCTGGTCTCGGCCAGCAGGGAGGTGTCACGGAGCTAGGTCCAGAAGATTGTCAATGCTTCTTTGATGGGGGGTCCTTCCCGGCTCCCTACAAGGAGGAACTTGTGCACCCCCTCCTCAAGAAGCCTTCCCTGGATCCAGCTGTACTTAATAACTATCGTCTGGTCTCCAACCTTCCCTTTATGGAGAAGGTTGTCGAAAAGGTGGTGTCGCTCCAGCAGTCAGGATTCAGGCCCAGCTACAGCATGGAAACTGCTTTGGTCGCGCTGATGGATGATCTCTGGCGGGCCCAGGATAGGGGTTTATCCTCTATCCTGGTGCTTCTTGACCTCTAAGTGGCTTTCATTACCATCAATCATGGTATCCTTCTGCACCAACTGGAGGGGTTGGGAGTGGGAAGAACCGTTTTACGGTGATTCTCCTCCTACCTCGGTCGCAGTTGGTGTTAGTGGGGGGTCAGAGATCGACCCCTAGCTTCCTCCCTTGTGGGGTTCCTCAGGGGTCAGTTCTCTCCCCTTTGCTGTTTAATATCTACATGAAACTGCTGGGTGAGATCATCCAAGGACAAGGAGGGAGTTGTCATCAGTATGCTGATGACATCCAGTTGTACATCTCCACCCCGTACCCGCTCGGTGAAGCAGTGGAAGTGATGTGCCAGTGCCTGGAGACTGTTAGGGTCTGGATGGGTGCCAACTTAACCCCAACAAGACGGAGTGGGTTTTGTCTCCCAAGGACAATTCCATCTATCCGTCCATCACCCGGGGCAGGGGAATTATTGACCCTCTCAGAGAGGATCCACAACTTGGGTGTCCTCCTCAACCCACAGCTGACATTAAAACACCATCTTTCGGCTGTGGCGAGGGGGCATTTGCCCAGGTTTGCCTGGTGTACCAGTTGTAGCCCTATCTGGACAGGAAGTCCCTGCTCACAGTCACTCATGCCCTTATCACCTCGAGGTTTGACTATTACAATGCTACATGGGGCTACCTCTCAAGAGTGTTCTGAAACTTCAAATCATGCAGAATGCAGCTGCGCGAGTGGTCATGGGTCTTCCCAGATACACCCATGTCTCTCCAACACTCCACAGACTGCACTGGTTGCCGATGGGTTTCCGGACACAATTCAATGTGTTGGTGATGACCTATAAAGGCCTACATGTAATTGGACCAGATTACTTATGGGACCGCCTTCTGCCACAGGAATCCCAGCAACCGGTTAGGTCCACAGAGTTGGCCTTCTCCAGGTCCCGTCAGCTAGACAATGTTGTCTGGCGGGGCCCAGGGGAAGAGCCTTCTCTGTGGCAGCCCTGGCCCTCTGGAATCAGCTTCCTCCAGAGATTCGCACTGCCCCCACCCTCCTTACCTTTCCTAAGAGCCTCAAAACTAATGTATGTCACCAGGCATGGGGCAATTAGACCAAGCCCCTTTCCTCTATTTACAAGATGTAATGTGTGGTTGTGAATGAATTGGCTGACTGATTTTATTATATATGGGATTTTAGTAGTAATTTTTAATTAATTAGATTTGTTGTTGTATTGTTTTTGTATCCTGTTAGCTACCCCGTGTTTTCAGAGATGGGTGGCATACAAATCTAATTAATTAATAATAATAATAATAATAATAATAATAATAATAATAATAATAAAAATAACAACAACAACAACAACAACAACAACAACAACATAGATCGGTCGACATGCCTTGATTGTTAATGAATTATCTACTTTCAGTCTCTCTAGGATTTTCAGCCGACTTACCCGTTAAGGAGATTGTTTTGATGTTTTTGTTTTTGTTTTTAGCAAAAGCAATATAATTTAGCAGCAATTAAAAGAGCCTTCAATGAGACTTAAAAAAATACAATATCCAATTAGAAAAGGCCATACTTTTAAACATTTGTACAGAAATAAGTTGCTGAATTTTTTTCACGGAAAATATGACATCTGCATAATACATTTACAATAAAATTAGAATGGAATTTGTCATTATCCTGCATAGAAACATTAAACATGATCAATTTACTTTTGGTTACATACACGGCCTTGTAAATCCTCCACAAAAAGCCTGGATAGCAGATAAACAGATGACAACTCTGCTAAGTTAAGCTAGTTTCAAACAAGATTTTGCTCTCTCTCTTCCTCCCTCCCTCTCTCTTTCTCTTTCTTTCTCTCTTTCTCCCTCCTTCCTTCCCTCTCTCTTTCTCTCTCTCTCTCTCTTCCTCCCTCTCTCCCTTTCTCCCTATTTCTTTCTCTCTCCCTTCCTCCCTCTTCTTTCTCTTTCTCTCTCTCTCCCTTCATTCCTTCCTCTCCCTCCCTCTCTCCCTCTTGCTCTCTTTCTATCTCTTTCTTTCTTTCTTCCTCCCTCCTTTTATCCCTCTTTCTCTCTCTCTCTCTTTCTTTGTCTCCTTTACTTCCTCTCTCTTTTCTTCTCTCTGTGGTTATGCGGTTAATATTAAATCAAAAGGGCAGGAGTTGCCCCGGTCATCACCAGGCTGTTTTCTCCTGCCAGGGTGCCTCGCTGCACTCACTCTCGGCTGACTGGCTTCTTACGCTTTTTATTGGTAGCAGCACATATCTACCTGCCCCTGCTTGCCGACGCCCTTGCCGCCCAGACTCTGTGAAGCCAGACGAAGGAGGGAATCAGTCACTCTGGGGATGAAAGGCAGAAGTGCCTGATGGGTGCCGCCATCTTGTCCGGGACGGTATTTGAGTGGGGCCAAACTTCCTCTTTGGCAGTGATCGCCATTGGGGGGCAGGGGCAAGGAAAAATAAGTGGCATGATGGGAAGTGCTGGCGGGCAGAGCCCATCGCCCAAAGAGCACAGCAGAGCAGCAACAGCTCCAATTTGCATGCATATGCACACCTCTGACCAGCAGTTGGAAACTGCTGCGCAGAGTGCTGTTATGACATGTGCAGCCATGCGGCCGCCCAGCTTAGAGGAAACAGGTCCAGAAATGCCGTAGGATTTCAGTTTGAGAAGTAGTTCATCGTGAACCACTGAGTCAAAGGCTTTACAGAAGTCTATGTAAACTGAGTCTATTGTTTTGCCCTGGTCAAGGTTTTAGGTCCATATATTTTTGCAGCGTAGTAGTTATAAATTGCAGGATATTTTTTTTCCTGAAACGGAATTGCATGTTTGAAAGTAGGTTGTTAGTTTCTAGGTAGAGCGTAATGGATTGCTTTATGATTGATTCCATGACTTTGCATGTGATACAGCACAGAGAGATTGGTCTGTAGGGTCATGATGAGTCGGACACGACTTTGCAATTAACGTGCAACAGAAAGTTTTTTACATTAAAAACTGCACAAATATGAAAGGTCTTTGGATTTAAGAGAGGTGATATATCAGGGATAATGACATGAATGATGGTAGAGGAAAATTTAAAAGGCATGAAATTGAATACTGGCAACTGTTGAGCTCTACTGAGATGGACTTATGATAGGCGTGTGGGTGGGTGTCGAGAGGCGCAGAAAGAAAGAGAGAATGTGATTGTTGACATTATAACAGTTTCATTTATATATTCCGCCTTTTCTATTCAACTAAAACAACATGTAGAGATGGGAAATGAAGGAGGGAGAATTAGGGGAAATTATATGAGAAAATTGGAGGGAGAAAAAAATTATTGTTGATCTTATTCTGACCTAAATTCTTTTATGCACAGCCTTTTACTACAAACATGTTTCTTTTCAGAAATAAGAAAAGGAAAAGAAATAAAATTCTTATTGTAGAAGTTTTATGGCAACCATTGCTCTATTCTGGCTTGTTATACAGAGTAGATCAGTCTTCTTTTCTCTGTACTGAGAAAAACCAATGCTTAAATTGGATTGTGAATACATAGAACATTATCCAATCCATATACCTAGTCAATCCATGTGAGATGACAGAATATTTTGGCATATTCATATCTAATGAATGTATTACTGTATATTATAAATTACGGTGGGCCACAGCTAATGTCATTACAAGTAATGCATTGTGATCTAAGATAATAAGCCCTTGATCCAAAGAGATTGCTAAAGGAAAATAAAAAGGAAAAGAAGTTGAAATGCACAAAATATATTGCCTTTTTTTCAAATACTAAATATATTTAAGAGTTATTTACAGCTCTCACTGGAATATGATTGTTTTTAAAGAATAGAATAAAATTCTTTGCCAAGTGTGATTGGACACAAAAAAATTGTCTCCTGTGCATAAGCTCTCAGTGTACATGCAAGCAAAAAGTGATCAAATCATAATTATAAAATATAATCATCATAAATCGCAAGCTACAATACTCAGTGATAGTCATAGGACACCAAATAAGCAATCAACATAAATCATAAGATGCAAACTGTCTCTTGGTCAGAATGAACTGGGTTAGGAGTTCAAATACATAAATGCTTTGATGAGATTTTACAAATTTAAATCTCTTGGTGAGTGCTACAGTCTGTAATGCTCAGCAGATTGTTAACAGATAGTTTTGAAATAGCTCTTGCTGACAGATGAAATATACTTAGATGCCTATTTTGTTGTCTGAAAGCAGAGACCGTATCCTACAGAGATCAAAACTCTCTGATCTCACCTGAACGTATTACTTCAGTGGGGTATTCTTTCTAGAGTATTTATAAAAAGTTTTGATAAAAATGTGTCTTCTAATCTGTTGCTTTAAAGTAGCGTATTACTTAAGCAAATATTTAAATATTAAATTAGGTTTTCTGTGTGCTTGATGTGAATATAATTCTGCTTGCCTGCCAAGTATGTCAAAACCCCAAGCCTACTTTCATTTGCCAGGGTAAATGTTTATTTTGTTTTCCCACATAATGTGCTCTTTAAAGTGTCACCAATATACCAAATCTGATTGCTTTTTAATAGAGACATGGTGGGGTTGGAGGGGGAGTTTTTTTGCTTTCATTAGGAAACAGGATAAATTATCAGTAAAGCTCAAGCTAATGAATCCACATACAGTTGATGTTCTTTGCATTCATTTTTCCTTTCCATCCCATTGGACTCTCTTGCACTCTAGGATAAACATCAGAATAATTGTGTTGTTATACCAGCATTTGAAACTATGTGAAACAGTATAGCATGAAGGCTGTGCAAACTTTTTCTTGATTCAGTCTGTCAAATTTATGAATGCTCCCTTGATTGTTTTCACAATGTTAACTTCACGCTGCATAATAGGTAGTTTTAAACATTTATTTGAGAGAGAAATATATAATTAATGGAATATACAAAAATCTTGCAATTTTTTCTTGATGTGATTTTTCTTGGTGTACATTTGTGTGTGTTTTACTTTGCTTTTCATGCTTGAATAAACTCCATAATAGGTATGTCTTTGTCTTTAAAAAGCCCAATTTCCGCTAGGCTTATTTCCATAAATTTCTGTGATGTGATCTAAAAGACCTTGGTAAAGTTGCAATTTTAAATTTTCAGTGAAACACCTACTTGAGGGAATCTTCTTAGATTGAAATTTTACATATTAAAAAATTGAGATTAATGTAAAATTAGCATATTCTTCCAATTTTCCTAATTATTCCCTGATATGGCAGATAGGATATGAAATAAATGATGTCATATCCAGTGAAGGGCTACCAAAATTTTTACTACCACACTATGGGTGTGGCTTATGGAGGACACCCTGCATTTTCTTTCAACATCTTTCAGTGCAAATTGGGTGCTACCCTACTGCTTCCCCCACCCAGGCAGTAGCCCATCCCTGGTCATATCCCTCTCTGTTGAATACAAATGACCAGCTGTCTGCAAGGAGTATAAATTCTTCCATTCCCCACTGTCCATCCAGAGCTTGAAGAAGCATCTTGGATGAGAAGTGAAATGTCTTCAATAAAAAAACAGAAAGTCAGTCTTGAAAAAGCACAGTCAAACACATTATTTATAATAAAGATTATATGAGTATCCAACACTTAAAAGAGAATGTTTTATGTACACACATGTACATAATTTACATTAATATAAAGAATAAACTTCTTTTTTTGAAATAGCTACATGTCCATGGCAACCTCAGCCTTCTAAATAATTTCATGAATCCAAAAAGGATTAAGAAAAACATGTTTCTGCAGAAGACTAGATATGTATGAATCTCTCATTTATATAACTCTCATCTCGCTGAGTAAGTCTGTGCAATTTGCTACGTTCCTCATACGTTAGCTCAAGACTAGTTCATAGAAAATTTCACAAACATTTTTTTCAGGTAGAAGGGGAAGGAAGAAAATATGTGATTATTACTTCCATTTGAGGCCCTTTTAAGGTTGAAATCAAATCCTGCCTTTAGTACAAATTAGACTTTCTGTTAAGTTGGAAATTCACAATAAGTTTTAGGGTAACTTCGAAAACTGCTACTTTTACACACTCATTCATATTAATGGATAGAAGGTAAGCATGTGCTTTAAAATGCAAGATTAAATAAAATAACAAGAATTGCTTGGGTATCTATTCTTTATTTCCATATCTGCAGCTTATCCCAGCTTCAATCAGTGTGGTTTTGTTACATTCAGCTGAAGATTTAGGCTCTAATTTTTAAGATGGTTTATATCATTGTATACTACTTTATGCTTCATTTTCTAGATAACCAGTTAAATTACAAGTATGAAATAAGTTTTAGGGCCTTTAGGATTTGCAATAAATTTACAATTTACATTAACTCAAATACCATTTTGAATTTTGTGTTTGTAACAGCACTTCCCATTTATTTTGTACTGAACATTCTTCATGGCTTTTGAGGCATAAAATCTCCAATCTTATAGTCTAGGACAGTGATGGCTAATCTTTTTGTTGTTGCATGCCAAAAGCGCATATGCAAGTGCGCGCCCATAATGCAACATGTGCATGACCCCCTCTGTGCACCCCACACATGTGCTCACAACCTCCACGTGCAACCTCCACGCACACGCTCAGATCCCCATACTCCCCCACCGCTGCACATGTGCATGTGCTCCTCCCCCTGTGCATGACACCTGTATGCACCTTGCACATGCGCACACATTTCCCACATACGCCCTGTCACCTGTGTATGTACGGCAGAGTCTCAAAAACCAGCTGGCATGCGCGGTGTCTGCTTGGCTCCCTTGGCCTTATGGTAAAGCAACTCTGGGGCTGCTTGCTGCACCATGGATCTTGAGACAGCTCTCCTCAGTGGTGGTGGCAATCCTAATGGAGGTGAGGTAGAACATGATGATTGCCCCTAAGGAGAATAGAAAGGAAGGTCCACTGTAGGTGATGGGAACAGAATACTTCATGCTGTGCAGAGAAAACCGAAATGGCAGAAACCAGAGGGGGTAGGTGGTGGGCAATGCAATTGCCTCTGCCAGATAAATTATTTATTTAGCTGCTCAGAATAAATAAACATTGCCTCTAAGTACCTACTGTACAATACAGTAGTCCCTCGCTATACTGCGCTTCACCTACTGCGGCTTCACTTCATCGCGGGTTTTCAAGAAATATTAATGAGAAAAATCATTCGCGGATCTTCGCTGGTTCGCGGGTTTCTGAGGAAGTCGATCAACGGATTTAAACAGCCCGCCGAACTCGATCGGCAGGTTTTTCAAAAAAAAATATATCTAAAATTGTAAATACTGTATTTAAATACTGTATCTAAAATAAATATTGTGTGGGAAGGGTTTATAAACACTTAAAACAATGAAAACTTACCAAACAATTACAACATAAATACTTAAATAAGTACTATCAGTCAATAAATTCCCCATCGCGGATTTCACCTATCGCGGCTGGGTCTGGAACGTAACACCAGCGATAGGTGAGGTCTTACTGTATAGCTTATTTCAGGGGGGTGGGTATTGTCTGGGAACAAAATTAAGCAAAATGAAATATTCTAGTTTGTCCTTTCAAAGCTATGGGATTTCTGCCATGTTTTAATGAACATCAGACATAATCTTTCATTATTACTATCTGTCATCATTATTGATCTTAACCAAGTGGAATGTAGTTAGTGCTGAGTTGAAGCTACTCATTTCATGTTCAATAAAATGTTCTTTGAGCATTGTTCTTCTGATCAACAATTTTCCTCCTTACTCCTTTATTGGCTTGGTTTAATCTGGTTAGCAGTATTTATTTGCATTGTTTTGAAGTTACATCTGAAAGGGTAATGTCATAGCATCTACAAAAAGGAAACATAACTGCTCTCAGTATATTGAATTAAACTGGATGGCAGCATCAGCAAATCAAGTTGAGTAGAATGAGAATAAAAAGGATAAATTTAAGAGGAAACAGCACCAGATATAGAGGGAAAATGTTTCCAAAAAAGACTAAAGACTGGGAAAGACTAATATGTAGCAAGATGAATGTTTTTTTTCATTAATTTATCATGATGACTCCAGGTCCTATTTTAAGATAGTTACATATTATTATAGCCTTCATTTGAGCACTTCTCTAGTCTCCTTGCCTTGTTCCAGACCATAGAAATAAAAAATAGATGAAGAGAACTGTTTTTATTGTTGAAAAATAACAATAATGCACCGATAAATGAATAGCAGAAGAGTATTTGTTTGTTTCTCAAGGTTTCTCATATTATCATTTTGCTAATAGAGTGATACCTCGTCTTACAAACGCCTCATCATACAAACTTTTCGAGATACAAACCCGGGGTTTAAGATTTTTTTGCCTCTTCTTACAAACTATTTTCACCTTACAACCCCACTGCTGCTGCTGGGAAACCCCACCTCCGGACTTCCGTTGCCAGCAAAGCACCCATTTTTGCACTGCTGGGATTCCCCTGAGGCTCCCCTCGCTGGGAAACACCACCTCTGGACTTCCGTTGCCAGCGAAGCGCTTGTTTTTGCAATGCTGCAGGGGAATCCCAGCAGGGGAATCCCAGAAGCACAAAAACGGGTGCTTCGCTGGTAACAGAAGTCTGGAGGTGGGGTTTCCCAGCGAGGGAAGCCTCAGTGAAATCTCAGCATGGCAAAAACACAGAGGTCCGGAGGTGGGGCTTCGAGGACTTTGGCGTTTTTGCGATGCTGCGATTTCACTGATGCTCCCTTCACTGGGAAACCCCACCTCTGGACTTCCGTTGCCAGCAAAAGTGCCTGTTTTTGCGCTGCTGGGATTCTCCTGCAGCATCGCAAAAACAAAGAAATCCAGAGGTGAGGTTTCCTATGGAGGAGAGCCTCCGGGGAATCCCAGCAGCGCAAAAACAGGCACTTCGGCTGGCAAAAGGGGTGAATTTTGGGCTTGCACACATTAATCGCTTTTCCATTGATTCCTATGGGAAACATTGTTTCGTCTTACAAACTTTTCACCTTAAGAACCTCGTCCCGGAACCAATTAAGTTTGTAAGACAAGGTATCACTGTATAATAAAGAAATCATATGTATAACATAAGGTAACAGGATTATGATTAAGATAGGCTGCTCCAGTAAAGTGTCATAATCATATCCTTTTACAATGTTATAACTTGTTCATAGCTGATGAAGTAAAAAAAATGAATAACTAAAGCCTTCAAGGAATATATATGTATAACCACACTCAAAGCAGCACAAAGCCAATAACTTCAGCCTGATGATGGTGAATGTAATTTCGCCAAAACGTCTCAGACACTCAAAATACATACATATACCCGTGAAAATCTATGAAAACAAATATCTATCTATCTATCTATCTATCTATCTATCTATCTATCTATCTATCTATCTACATTCAGTGGGGGCAGGGGGGAGTATTTAGTCAGATATCAATTGTGCAATTTCTCCCAATTAAAAAGATGAGAGAGGCCTGTAATTGACATCATAGGTAGACTTCAACTATGAGAGACAACATGAGAAAACACATCCAGAAAATCACATTGTCTAATTTTTAACGAATTTATTTGCAAATTATGGTAGAAAATAAGTATTTGGTCACCTACAAACAAGCAAGATTTCTGGGTCTCACAGACTTGTAACTTCTTTTTTAAAATGCTCCTCTGCCCTCCACTCATTACCTGTAGTAATGGCACCTGTTTGAACTTGTTATCAGTATAAAAGACACCTGTCCACAACCTCAAACAGTCACACTCTAAACTCCACTATGTTGAAGACCAAAGAGCTGTCATGGGACACCAGAAACAAAATTGTAACCCTGCACCAGACTGGGAAGACTCAATCTGCAATAATAAGTAAATGGAAGACATGCCCTTGTTGTTAATGATAAGTATTCTGAGCAGAGCCTAGTTACAAGCAGTGTGCCACAAGAGACTGTTCTGAGTCCTATTCTTTTTAATATGTTTGTGAGTGACATAGAGGAAGGTTTGGTAGGGAAGGTTTGCCTATTTGCTGATGACTCTAACGTGTGTAATAGGGTTGATATTCCTGGAGGTGTCTGTAATATGACAAATGGTTTAGCTTTACTAGATAAGTGGTCAAAGCAATGGAAACTGCAGTTTAATGTTTCCAAATGTAAAACAATCCACTTGGGGAAAAGGAATCCTCAATCTGAGTGTTATATTGGCAGTTCTGTGTTAGCAAAAACTTGAAGAGAAAGATTTAGGGGTAGTGATTTCTGACAGTCTCAAAATGGGTGAACAATGCAGTCAGGCGGTAGAGAAAGTAAGTAGAATACCTAGCTCGATAGCTAGAGGTATAACAAGCAGGAAGAGGGAGATTGTGATCCCGCTGTATAGAGCACTGGTGAGACCACATTTGGAATATGTACTGTGTTCAGTTCTGGAGACCTCACATACAAAAAGATATTGATAAAATTGAACAGGTCCAAAGACGGGTTACAAAAATGGTGGAAGGTTTTAAGCATAAAACTTATCAGGAAAGACTTAATAATCTCAATCTGTGTAGTCTGGAGGACAGAAGGGAAAGGGGGGACATGATTGAAACATTTAAATATGTTAAAGAGTTAATAAGATTGAGGAGGGAAGTATTTTTAATAGGAAAGTGAACACAAGAACAAGAGGGCACAATCTGAGGTTAATTGGGGGAAAGATCAGAAGCAACATGAGAAAATATTATTATACTGAAAGAGTAATAGATGCTTGGAACAAACTTCCAGCAGATGTGGTTGGTAAATCCACAGTAACTGAATTTAAACATGCCTGGATAAACATATATCTATCCTAAGATAAAATATAAGGGCAGACTAGATGGACCATGAGGTCCTTTTTCTGCCGTCAATCTTCTATGTTTCTATACAAGACCACTGGTAATCTCCCTCGATCTGGGGCTCCATGCAAGATCTCACCCTGTGGGGTCAAAATGATCACAAGAGTAGTGAGCAAAAATCCCAGAACCACATGGGGGAACCTAGTGAATGACCTGCAGAGAGCTGGGACCAACGTAAGAAAGGCTACCATCAGTAACACACTATGCCGCCAGGGACTCAGATTCTGCAGTACGAGACCTGTCCTCCTGCTTAAGCCAGTACATGTCCGGGCCCATCTGAAATTTGCTAGAGAGCATTTTGATGATCCAGAAGAGTATTGGTAGAATGTCATATGGTCAGATGGAACCAAAGTAGAACTGTTTGGTAGAAACACAACTCGTCGTGTTTGGAGGAGGAAGAATGCTGAGTTGCATCCAAAGAACACCATAACTACTGTGAAGCATGGGGGGACAACATCATGCTTTGGGGCTGTTTCTCTGCAAAGGGACCAGGACGATCTATGATCCATGTACAAAAGAATGAATGGGGCCATGTATCATGAGATTTTGAGTGCAAACCTCCTTCCGTCAGCAAGGGCACTGAAGATGAAACGTGGCTGGGTCTTTCAGCATGACAGTGATCCCAAGCACACCCGGCAGGGCAACAAAGAAGTGGCTTCCTAAGAAGCATTTCAAGGTCCTGGAGTGGTCTAGCCAGTCTCCAGATCTCAACCCTATAGAAAACCTTTGCAGGGAGTTGAAAATCCAGGTTGCCCAGCGACAGCCCCAAAACATCACTGCTCTTGAGATCTGCATAGAGGAATAGGCCAACATACCAGCAACAGTGTGTGCCAACCTTGTGAAGACTTACAAAAAATGTTTGACCTCTGTCATTGCCAACAAAGGATATATAACAAAGTATTGAGATGAACTTTTGTTATTGACCAAATACTTACTTTCCACCCAGGGCCGCCATCAGGAATTTTGGGGCCCCATACAACCTAAGTGTCTCTCCCCCCCCCCCGCCATTTTAAAACTACTGCCCCCCAAATCCCGTGCCATGCCCACCATGGCCACACTCCCTGGGCAAGCCCTCCCCCAGCCCTCTGAGGTCAAACACAGCCCTGATGTGGCCCTCAATGAAATTGAGTTTGACATCCCGACCTAGAGGCTAAATCCTATGAACAAGGGCTAAGAGAACGAGTATGTTTAGCTCAACAAATAGAAAACTGAGGGGGAATATAATAGTAGTTTCCCAATCCTTAAAGGGCTGCCATAGAGCATTAAGGTAGGTCAAGAAGCAATGGGCAGAACCTCACCAAGAGGGAATGCAATCTGGAAATAAGGAAAAACTTGGGACTGGGCGGCATATATATAAATAGATAGATAGATAGATAGATAGATAGATAGATAGATAGATAGATAGATAGATAGATAGATAGATAAATAAATAAATCCCTTCTTTTTTATTAAAAGAAATTAATAATTAAAAAAAACCAAATTCCATTACTATTAAAACTAAAACAACCAGCAAAACAATTAATAAAAACAGGTGCTGGGGGGGGGGGGTTTCTGTTATTATTTAAGTGCTTTTACCATATGCTTTAAATCAAGAGTCACTTCTCTCTCTGTTTCTCTCTTTCCTGTCATTCTCTGCCTCAATCATTTTCTCATTTCTCTTTTTTTCTCCCCTTTTTTCTGTCATTTCTCTCTCTCTTCCTTCCCCTCTTCTCTCTCTCTCTTTCTTCCTCTCTCTCACTCCCTTCCTCTCTCATCTCATCTCTCTCTCTCTTTCTTTCTTTCTTTCTTTCTTTCTCTCTTTCTCTATCTTGCTTTCTTCCTCTCTCTCACTCTCTTCCTTCCACTCTCATCTCTCTCTCTTTCTTTCTTTCTTTCTTTCTTTCTCTCTCTTTCTCTATCTCTCCCACTCTTGCTCTCTCTCTCTTTTTCTCACTTTCCCTCTCTTGCTTTCTCTCTCTCACTCTTTCTCTCTCATTCTCTCTCTCTTGCTATCTCTTTCTCTCCCCCCTCTGTCGCTCTCACTTTCATTCTCCGGAGGCTGCCGGAAGTGATTTTCAATGTCGGGCGCGCAGGCCTGCGCGCACTCTCTCCCCATCCCCCTGCCAGCCCACCCGGAACATTCAAAGTAAGAAAAACCTTCGCTGGTGAAGATTTTTCTTACTTTGAATGTTCCGAGCGGGCTGGCAGGGGGATGGGGAGAGCGCACACTGGCCCGCATGCCCGACATTGAAAATCGCCTTTGCTGGCCCCCGCTATGAGAACGCCTGCCCCTCCTCTCCTGCAGCCCCCTCGCTGAGAGCCCAAGACAAAAGCTCTCTCGGCTGCAAGAGCGGTGGGGCGGGTGTTCCCACTGCGGGAGGAGCCGCGCTCCAAGGTGGGAAGCGGAGAAGAAAGAGAGGCGGATCGGGCGGGCAGGGGGCAGCGGCGAGTAGCCAGGGGCGCGAGGGGGCTAGAGGCGCGGGTGGGGTGGGGGCAGCCGCAGCTCCGTGCGCGCCCTTGGAAAAGGGTGCGCAGGAGGCATTTTTGGGTGGACTGGCGCAGGCATGCGCAGCCTACAGGGAACGGTGGCACAATGACTGCTGCGGGCGCCAGGGGGCTGGCACACAGTGGTGGGCCAAAACCGCCCCCCCATTTTTCAATTTGACCAGGCGCCAGTAGCAGTAATACTGGCGTATCAGCGGCCCTGTTTCCACCATAGTTTGCAAACAAATTCATTAAATATCAGACAATGCGAATGTGTTTTCTCATGTTGTCTCTCATGGTTGAGGTCTGCCTATGATGTCAATTACAGGCCTCTCTCATCTTTTTAAGTGGGAGAACTTGCACAATTGGTGTCTGACTAAATACTCCCCCCCCCCGTATCTATGTATGTATCTGTCTGTCTGTCTGTCTGTCTGTCTATACATACATACATACATACATACATACACACACACACACACACACAAAAACACACACACACATACCTATGCGTATACATATATATAAATATATGTGTGTGAGAGAGAGGGGGAAGTGGAAGGAGGGGGAGAGAGAGAGAGAGATCATCCTATGATTCATGGAGAAAGGTAGGATAGAGTTGTATTAATGTTTTGGGTGATGTATGCATTTATATCATTTTACAGAGAGCAGAAAGACAAGCACGAGTGATGGATTCAGCACAATATGCAGAATTCAGTGAAAGCCGTCAGTTGAGCTTTTGTAAGTATTGAGTAAAAATTTTACTCTCAAAAGTAGTATTTTGCAAGTTGGTAGTATTTAAAAAGCAAATATATTTAGTGCCAAGACAAGGGGGAAATGCCATTTACACCTAACTTACAATAATAGCACCATCTCTGTTCCCCGTCCCACCCCCCATATCTGGTATGCCCAGTGAATTTTAATTTATCTGGTATGCTCACATCATCAAAACATAAGGCTATTAAAAAGAGTACATTCAAGTTCAATGAGTCTCATTAGGGATGAATTTGGGAGTCCCTTCATAAGATTTCTTCTTGTATTAATCTTTTGTACATATTCACCTGCAGTATTATTGTATAAATTAATTTCATTTGATATAGATTGCCTAAGCCAGTGATGGCAAACCTATGGCATGGGTGCCACAGGTGGCATGCGGAGCCATATCTGCTGGCACTCGAGCCATTGCCCTAGCTCAGCTCCAAAGCGTATGTGTGTGCCAGCCAGCTGATTTTTGGCTTTTACAGAGGCTCTGGAAGGGTGTTTTTGGCTTACAGAGAGTCTCCAAGGGGATGGGGGGCATTTTTATCCTCCCCCAGTTCCAGGGAAGCCTTTAGAGCATGGGGAGTGTGAAACATGAGCCTGCTGGGCCCTCCAGAAGTTGGGAAACAGGCCATTTCCGGCCTCCAGGGTGGGGGAAGCTGTTTTCGCGCAGACATTGAATTATGGGTGTGGGCACTCGGCCATGCGCGATAGGGCACACGCATGCTCTTTCAGCACCCGATGAAAAACAGGTTTGTCATCACTGGCCTAAGCCATCTGATATTTAATGGCAACAGAATCCTAAATAATTCTGGAAGTTTTTTCCCTCTTCCCCCTATGGAAAAAAGTAGATAAATAAGAGCAGAATGTGTTGGCAAAATAATGAGATCAATAGTAGTAAGAAAAAGTACAAATGATGTTGGGATTAATTTTAAATTTACAACCAGTTTTTAATTTAATTAATTAATTGACCTGGCAAAGTTACCATGTATGCCCCTACATTTTCAAACAATGTAACTTTAATTATCTGCTACTTTATTAAGGGTCTTTGTCACAAGACAATAATAAAAAAATAACTACAAATAATCGTAAGAGCTTAGAGGTCAAAGAGAGAAAAAGAGTACACTGAAGGAGTCATAAAAAAACTCTACAAAATAGCACAGTATGTTCCAGTGATAAATGAAAGCACAAAATCTTTAAATGAAAGGCACTTATCTAGTTTTCCATAACAAGCATTTGATTTGGAGAAATGACTGGTTCACTTGAGGATCATAATGTGAAGAATAAATGACACATCCACAATTGTGTCTTCTGTAAATGTCAAATAGCAGAGACATTTAGTCTGTAAGTAGTGTTTTTGCTGTTCCATTGCTTTTTTTCTGAGTTCATTTTAAGCATCTGCAAATAGTTAAGTGAAAACTCTTCATCTTAAAATGTGATAACCTCACATTTTGCACCTTTTAATTATAATCAAGGGAACACCTTGATTATATATTTCTTTCAGACAATAGTATTGAAAATTTGAACTTGGAAATATACTTATATAAATACATTGTTTTCTGAGATATTGTAATCACTTAAAAGAATTCATCTATACAAACAGAAATGAAAACCTATTATGAAAATAATAACTGTTTTTGAAATATCTGATTCAAAGCTGCTTACTTGAGAAATATTGCACAGACCCGAGTATGCTTGTAGGCCAATGTGCTTAGCACAGGACATGATGGTGATGGTGATGGTGATGGTGATGATTGGCTGTCATACTGAAAAGTTTGTTCAAGTCATGCCTTAAGCCATAAAAGTCAGCTGGGTGAACATTGGCCAGTCACACTCAGCCCAACCCATATCATGGAGTAGCTGTTGTGAGGAAAATAGGAGGAGGAAAGTGTGTTAGATATGTTTGCTGCCTTAAGTTACTTATAAAAATAAGGTGGAACATACATATATACATACATACAGTGCATTCATACTTGTCAGTGAACTCAGAATCCTGAATGTTGTATTCCATCACTTATATCAGAAGTTACAAGGTCTTACTCTTCATATGAAACAGTAGAAATCAGAAGATATAGGCTTAATATTTTTTTTCCCCAATACAGCCAAAAAAGCCTCCAAATTCCGAGACTGGTTGGACTGTAGTAGCATGGAAATAAAACCAAATGCAAGTGCTATGGAAATGCTGGCTTATTTAGCATATGAGACAGTAGCACAGGTAATGAGAATTTTTTATTTATTTTTTTAATTAAAAATAAACTTTATTTATAACACACATAACACAAACAACAAAACACAAAAAAGACATTTAAAAAAAAGTTGGACAGTTTGTGATATGCCTGTAGTACAACTCTAATAGTACTTATTTTCTATTGCATAAATTATATTTACATAATATACATCAAATCACAGCAATGATCTTATTCAGATATCTATTTTTCTTTCCCTTCCTTTTTTTTTTTATGGCCAATCCTCTGACATTTGCTCTCCAAATTTTCTAACATTTATTAACTCTCTGTCTTTGCTTATTCCTTTTTTTCATCCAATCATAGAGCCTATCCCAACAGCTAGTATACTCTATCCCACCTATATTTTTTCATTGTTTGGTTATTTTTTAATTGTTTGATTTAACCAAACCAAATATTTTTATTTCTGAAGATTTCCATTTAGTTACATTTGAATTTGAGGGCAATCATGAACATCAGCCACAATGGACTCAATGGTCTTCCATACATTTTTGTTCCCTACCTCTCCATAGCCTCCAAATGCCACTCCCTGAAATTCAAGGGTGAAATATCTAACCACCTTGCCATTCTCTTCCTGTTTTTCAAATGCCTTACCCCCGCTGATTGGCCTTGTTTTTCTCCTATTCATCCAACCTTGAAATATTTTCCTGAAAACATGCTTGCTTCAGGTCCATGCGTGGTTTATTCTAGATCAGGGGTGTTAAACTCAAGGCCCAGGGGCTGGATCAGCTAAGGACTGGCCCGCAGTGAGCATGTCGTCCTCCTGAGCTCAGTTTTTGCTGGCATAGGGTTGCAGGAGGCTGGCAGAATGCTCAGACCGCCACAGGTGCCCCCGACATAAGTGACATTGAGCCGGTGATGCCTACCCTAGTTTACTCCGTTCCCCCCACCCCAAGGTCAAATACAACCCTGATGCAGCCCTCAATGAAATTGAGTTTGACACCCCTGATCTAGATAATACACTACCTAAACTTGGCTGTTCCATACGCTGGGTGGTGGGTGCACAGAACATTTTGCATGTCCATATTGTAAATCAATATGGAAAGATACTATTCTCACAGAAAGGGAAAAAAACACATGCCTCTAATACTTTCCATAGCACTAAATTAACATCAAAACATTAAAAACTTTCCCCCCTTTTTCAATGCACCCTATACTTATTAATTGCCAGTCAAATTAAGATTTACATCTGTTCATTTTTAAATTGCAATTTTTCCTTAGCTGGTGGACTTGGCCCTTTTGGTCAAGCAGGACATGATACCGAAAACTGGTGACCCTTTTAGTCATGCAATATCTGCTACTTTTATTCAGCAACACAATTCTGAGGTAAATATGACCTTATATTTTATAGCTTACAGAATATAGCGTATAGTTTATTGATTGGCTTTATGTTTCATTACAAGGATTTAAATTTCAATAGGAATTTTTATGGAAGCTCTCATCACTTTCCCTGAAAAGGCTCCCAGTACACATTTCTACAGATTTAACAGATTTAACAGATGTAACTATAAGAAGAATTAACTGATGATTCCTAGTCAGGAAATGAAATGTCTACAGACAAACAATTAAGCTCAGAGGTACCAAGGACTCCGCAGTTCAACCCACAACTGCAGATATTATCTTCTATTGGAACTAACTATATGGGTTAAAACATTTATTCAATAGCTCCTTTGCAGAGGTGGACATTTATTTTCTTCCTCCCAGGCCCAACCTAGGACCTGTAAATATAAATTTGAAGTGTCAGGGATATATGTGTCCAGTGATGGGCTACCAAAATTTTTACTACCACACTGTGGGCGTGGCTTATGTAAGATACCCTGCATTTTCTTTCAACGTCTTTCAGTGCAAATTGGGTGCTCTGGTGTGGAGCTCCATTTTCACTATCCCACTGTGTCTCCCCTCCCCCCCCCCCAATCCGGGCAATAGCCCACCACTGTAAAGGAAAGTAAATATAGCATTGAGGAACAGAAGGAAGAAACTGCAGCCATTTAACCTGAGAAGGCATGTTAGACATGACTTCTCAAATGTATAAAGTGCTTCTGTGGAGGAGGGGGGAGCACATTCAGTCTTGCAAGATTCTGTTACTACAACTTTATAATAAAACTTGTATTAGCATTCACAACTTTAGTTTCAGAATTGATATACCTCAAAAGACTGACACTTCTTTTGTTGCAAAGGAATCTCTTGCAATAGATTAAGAAGAAAAATCCAATGATACCATTTCTTTTAAAGCTGATATTGTTATATTTTATTTATTTATTCATTCATTCATTCATTCATTCATTCATTCATTTATTTATTTATTAGATTTGTATGCCGCCCCTCTCCGTAGACTCGGGGCGGCTATATATATGGGTAATCTGTAATTAGATTTCCAGTCAAAGACTGGTGAATAATAATTGAGATCCTAAACAAGGAAGTAAGAATTGGTAAGGCAATTTCTCTAGATAGTTCCAAACCAGGTGTTTTTTAATAAAATTATGGTTTGTGACATAGTGAACCAAATGTTCATACTGCATTTGACATTTTTGTCCCATTTATTGAGTGCTTCCCAAAGCAGATGCTAACATTTTGTGATGTTAAAGGTATCATCACAGGATCCAATTATTATTATTATATTACAAAAATAGTGAAATTAATATTATTTACTATAATACAGTAATATAGTCATGGAATACTATTTTTTATATTGAGTACTATTAGATTTCCATCAGAAAGATTTGGATTCAAATTGTATGATTTAGGATATATATTAGAATACATTTAGATTCAGTAGTGAAGCTTAGGCAATAATATCTATTAGGAATAGAAACTACCTATATTGGATCCTTCTGGATTTTGGAGGTAGAAAGGGTTGGGAAAGAACAGCTCCAGAAAGAAATGTTGCAATTGTTGGAATGCCTCAGTTTCCGATCATGTTCATCTTCTACAATTATACCACTGATTGGTATTCAGAGAAATAGGTGAAGGAATAATTTTGTCTTTTTTAGATGCATATTTTAGGGCAAACTGCAAGTATGAAAAGCAATCCAGACTCACCTGATAATACTCCACCGCCAACACCAACCCTGCCATCAATGGGCCCACAGTACCTTGGGAAAATTCAGTCTGGGACTATGGGAAATGGCAGCACTGGACCAGATTCCTCCAAAGTCAAGCAGCGAAAGAAGAAAAAAGTAAGTTAAAACTAGCAATGAAGACCATCAAATATTTCAGCTCCTCCAAATATGTATTCTGCCCTTTGGAAAAGCTTATATGTACAGTGTGTAGGTCTTTCAATATGCTTAAGTGTCAGGAGACATCTAATAAACACAGTATTGAAGAGGTTTGCAGACTATCTAGTCAGACACTGAGTATTTAGTCAGTAACTGTTAACTTTAAGTCTGAATCATAAAACCTAAAGGAAAGGTCCTTCTGAATATGGCTTGCTTATCTAGTATTCCCTGCCTTCAATTTCTGCCTTTCTAAAGAGGCAGTGACAGGCACAGCCAGTAACCCTTCTGAAGCATATTTTTCCTTTGGATCCAGGTACCTACACATTCCTGTTTCATTGAAGTATAATAACTTTTATCTTTGTGATTGTTTCGAGATATACTGTAAGTTGCCTTGGGAATCTAATCTGAATAGAAAGGTGGAATATGACTCAAATAAAGAAAAATTATCAAACTAAGGCATAGATAGAGTAGGATTATGTGAGCCTCAGCTAATCACAGTAGAAAGTTTAATACAGTGATGCCTTGTCTTATGAACTTAATTGGTTCCAGGAAGAGGTTGGTAAGGTGAAAAGTTCGTAAGACAAAACATGTTTCCCATAGGAATCAATGGAAAAGCGATTAATGTGTACAAGCCCAAAATTCACCCCTTTTGCCAGACGAAACGCCCGTTTTTGCACTAGTGGGATTCCCCTGAGGCTCCCCTCGCTGGGAATCCCCACCTCCGGACTTCTGTTGCCAGCGAAGCGCCCGTTTTCGCACTGGTGGGATTCCCCTGCAGCATTGCAAAATCCGGAGGTGGGGTTTCCCATGGAGGGGAGCCTCCAGGGAATCCCACTAGCGCGAAAATGGGTGCTTCAGCTGGCAATGGAAGTCCGGAGGTGGGGTTTCCCAGCAAGGGAAGCTTCAGCGAAATCGCAGGATTTGCGATGCTACGATTTTGCTGAGGCTTCCCTCACTGGGAAACCCCACTTCCAGACTTCTGTTGCCAGCCGAAGCACCCGTTTTTGCGCTGGTGGGATTCCCCTGCTGGGATTCCTCTGCAGCATTGCAAAATCCAGAGATGGGATTTCCCATGGAGAGGAACCTCAGGGGAATCCCACCAATGCAAAAATGGGCGCTTCGGCTGGCAACTGAAGTCCGGAGACGGGGCATCCCAGCGGCAGTGGCGGGTTCGTAAGGTGAAAATAGTTTGGAAGAAGAGGCAAAAAAATCTTAAACCTCAGGTTCATATATCGAAAAGTTCATATGACAAGGGGTTCGTAAGACGAGGTATCACTGTATATATAATTCTGCTTTTCCTCCTTATCATGCTTGTCTCATATTTGCCTTCTTTCTGTTGCCAACCGTTTGTAAGCTCCCCAAAGCTGTTGGCATTTGATTAAAAACCAATCAATCAATTAATCCCCAGCACATGTTTCATTTTTGTGCTGCCAAATGTATACTGCCAAATGGAAATTGGAATGGAACGCATATGGAAATCTAAGTTGCTTTGGAAGTTTTGTTTTCTTTATATGAGATTTGACAGCCATTTTAGGTGATCTTGTGACTGCTCTAACGAGATCAGTTTCCTTATTGCGATGAAGTTTTGGAATAATTTTTCCATGAAGGTTCATTTTGGATAGAATATTTTCCCCCCACATCCATTAAAAAACTAGTCATTCAAATGTAAAATTACCCTAAATTGGGATTTAAAATCCTAACAAATTAATACATGAAGGGATAAATTAAAAAAAAGATTTAATCATGATTTTAACTTTTGGATTGTTAGAAATGCTTTATCAAAATTTCTAACCTGAGAAAAAGTTGCTTGAAAATGAAATACAGTGGCCCTTGACTTATGACCAAAATTGAACCCAAAATTTTTGTTTCTAAGTGAGACAGTTAAGTGAATTTTGCCCCATTGTAAAACCTTTACAACTATTGTTAAGTAAATCATTGCAGTTGTTAAGTGAATTTGTCTTCCCATTTGACTTTGCTTGTCAAAAGATCATAAAAAATGAATATATAACCTTGGGTCACTGCAACCATTATAAATAAGAGATAGGTTGCCAGGTGAATTTTGATTGCTTCAGCTGAAGGATGCTGTAATGGTCGTAAATGTGCAAAACAGTCATAAGTCACTTTTTCCATTGCTGTTGTAACTTTGGATGGTCATTAACAAACTGTGGTAAATTGGGGACTATCTATACTATGTAAGTGCCAGAATCAGACTGTGACTGATAGTAAATATTGCTCAACAAAGCCTCTTCTGCAAAATGTTAGTAATCTTTGAGCAGAATTAATAATAATAATAATAATAATAATAATAATAATAATAATTTATTAGATTTGTATGCTGCCCCTCTCCGAAGATATTAGGTATATAATGTGATGCAAACATAGATGCAAACATAAACACATACTTACATTTTTGTGGAAGCACTAAAGGAATTTGCAAGGACAATCGATGGTTATTGAAACAGATGTCCAAGTGCCCCCTCTATGTTGGTTGAGGCAGGCAGGATTCCCTTGGGTACCATTTGTTGGAGGTCAAGGGAAAGGGAGGGTTTTGCCCTCTCTTTCTGCTCAAGATCCCCATGTACAATTGGTGGGCCACTCTGTGACACAGAATGCTGGACTCGATGGGCTTTGGCCTGATTCAGTATGGCTCTTCTTATGTTCGTATGTTCACAAATTGAGATCTGATTTAAGAACTCATTTAGCCAGGAATCACTATCATTATCAGAAAAGACTGAAAACTATAACACTTTACACACTGAATCACATAATATGAGTAAAGTGGCAAATCTAAGCACTGGTATCACTTGACTTACTAAGAAAGCTTCACAAGTACAATTTTTACAAAATTGCATGTAGGGGAAATAAAAAACTACCCTTTTGGAAAACAAGAAGAATTTTGCTGGAATTAATCATACCAAACAATGAATGCTTTTACTTGGCCTAAAGGAAAAGCCCGGCTTTTAGTAATATCAGAAGTGGTCAATCTGGTGATCCCATTCTAAGCCCCAGTTGATGGACAAAGATTCCTCTTAAGTTCTCTATTTTCTATGGATTTATAGTTTTAATGTTTCTTGCTACCAAAATACCCCCCCCCCCCCATTCTTCTTCCTGTTCTTCATGTGTTGTATAAGTAAACTTTATCTTCTAGGATAAATTTCCTTTTTGTTCTGTTTATGGAAGTTTAGTTTTATTTTAATGTGAACTGTGTGACAATGATTGTTTCTTCAAAAGAAACAGGCAAATTCTACAAAGGTCAATTTTCTTAATTAATTCACAGTGTTCTTGTTATGTGTTTTTGATTTAATAACAATTAATGTGCTTTGTTGATGATGATGTTGTTGCTGCAGAGTACTACAGCTTGTGGTGCAGAAGCCCAGAGTGATGCCATCCAGCCTGCCCACATCAGAGAGGCCATTCGACGCTACAGCCACAAGATTGGACCCCTTTCCCCTTACACAGTATGTAATAACAAAGATTTAAGAAGCTATATTTATAATCTTAGAGAAGTTTGATTTTCAAGTGGTTAAATGAAGAAGCCTTGGAATTGTTGAGTGCAATTTGTGGCAATTCTAGTTTTCTTTAAAAATGGAATAATTCTTTGGAGGAATGAAACAATATTTTTCTTTTGTTTAGGGCAAAGGAATTTTTTTTGTTTTAAATATTTTTAATGATGAACTATTTTAGTTTGGAGTATTCCTACTGTCAACTTTAAACAGCTTAAATGTTGTAAAATTAGTGAATTGATCAATCTTATGGAATGGAATGGAATAGAATAGAATTCTTTATTGGCCAAGTGTGATTGGACACACAAGGAATTTGTCTTGGTGCATATGCTCTACTATCTAATATAATCTGTAGATTTTATATATATATAATAGAATTGCATCCTAGAAAGAGTGATAAAATCTTTCTCTGCCAATTCTTTCTTGCCCCAGATTCTAAAAGGATCTATTATAGATCTATTAACTTAGCTGTCCCCAACCTTTCCGACTCCATGGACCGATGGGTAGAGAGGAGAGGATAGCTACTTACACAAATGGATCTTCGCATGCTTTCTCCCCTGTCACTTGCATGGCCGGGTCCCAATGGGCTGCAGTCCAGTAATGGGCCACGGACTGGGGGTTCAGGAATGCTACATTAAGTTAAATTCAATGGAAACTAACTTTTTTGACTGGACATAATTGAAAAGCTTTATACAGATAGCTAGGGTATGTGTGAATTTGACTCTAGTATTGCCTACATTTGACAGGTTAAGTTATAACAATGTACCTCTTCTCAGTCCTCACTTGGATTGATATATAAAGATCAGGGTATTCTGTGGAAAAGTCACACAACAGACAATATGCTTCGAGATAGAAGTTGATTCTAGGATACTTTCCACTAGTTTAGTGCATGGAGGAAATTCATCATGGAATAATGTGCAATATAACAATTAACAGTTTGATATCAAATACCAGCTTATAAAGTCTAAGGTTTAGGTTTTGAGTCCACACCAATATATGTATAGTCTTAGTCACTTTAGAGTACACTTATTGGGGGTGAGAAAGGTTGGGAAAGATGTTACAATGTTTGTGAAGTCCCTCTTCTTGTTTCTGGGTTTTTCTCTGGGTGATCTTATAGCATAGGTGCGTTTCAAGGGATCTATTGCAAGAGCCATCCCCATTGTCTCTGCAATCAGAGATATTTGTTTACAATATAATCAGGGTGTTACAATAGGGAATTTACCCAAAATGTTTTTGGGTTTTTTGCATTTGAACTAGTGTCAAAAGATTAGTGTCTCCACTGCTTCTGCCTGAGTTTGTGATTTGTATTTCATGCCTGAATTAGGGCTTTGTCAGTTGACAATTTCAGTTAACAATTTGTTATCTATAATGCCAATGGAAAATTGATGCGAAAGAATTAGCGTTTAGTGTTTGCCAATCAAGGAAGTTAATACAGCAAAATGTAATCATTAACATTATTTCAGTGCATACATAATTACAGATTATGTTTTGATGTTTCTTTCCTTTGCTGACATTCTAATGCAGGGGTGTCAAACCAACATTGCCACTGGGGCCAGGCGTGGCCAGCACATGGCACATCTGGCCCGTGGGATGTGAATTTGACATCCCTTCTGTATAGTGTATTTTCACTTAAAGTATACAACTATATCATTTGTAGATAGAGTTCTTTCTTTCTTTCTTCCATACATGTTGCTCATTTAAGATGAATCCACCTGTGTTGGCAATATAAAAAATCAAAATATAATTATTGCTTTATGCTGAAACATTAAAATATGGAAAACCACGAGTTTCTTTGAGGTTATGAAGCATTAAGCCAACAGGTGACTTTAACAAAATAAGAAAAAAATAAATTGGCATTCTCAACTGGAAATAATTTGATACAATGTGAGGAAAATTATTTTAAAGAAATATGTTGTTTTCTCCATTTGCCAAATACTTTCTTTATTGACCATTTGCCCTAGTTTGAATTTCCTTTCTGTCCAATTCAAGAGGTGAAACAAAATAGGAAAACTAAAGGTTGCTGTGTATAATAAACCTCACTATGTTGTTCCTATGATAACTATTTTTGAGTAGAACTAATCATACTTATGGTTTGCATCAGGTTATTTCCTCAATGGGCCTTTAAAGTTTGGAAATAGCTCACTGTAGATTATATGTCAGGACACACAAAGACTTTGCTATATGCAGATGGCCATCATGGAAAGCAGTTTAAAGGACATCACCATTATCTTGTCTATATAATGCTATATGAATTTCACAATAAAAAAATAGCAGCCGGATTTTTCAAATATAACAATCCCAAAATATTGTTGATTCTTATGAATTCAATAAATATTCTGTCTTTCCAAGAAGTCACTTCCATTATTATTTGAAACAAAATATTGCTGAAAAGGCTATTTTTCTGCCTATATGGTGTGTTATACATGTAGCCAGTTTTGATTTGGTGCTGAAACCAATTGCTTGAAAATGGTATTTAAATTGAGTAAACAGAAAAATAAAACAGAGAATTGACTTTTCAAAAAGGCCAAAATATATCTATAGGAATCCGTTCATTGGCTAGAGTTTGGAGACTATATAGTGTCTCCAACAGCATTTCTAATTAGCTCTATATCATATATCACTTAGTGGGAGAATATCTTTATACCAGTTATAATTTCCTATAAATGACATTTTAGGTTTCTCAAAGGCTGTACTACAGAGAAGGAAAATAACTAGACAAATAATTAGATTATATATCATGTTTGTTTAGCTTATCAAAGGCCATTGTTTAGGGGGGGGGGGGTTTCTACATATTCATGCATATTTTAAAATTATTTATTTATTTATTTATTGTATTTAAACCCCCCCCCCTCCGAGGACTCGGGGAGGTTTACAGCAGATAAAAAAAACAATATGAACATCCTAATCCAATTAATTTTAACACTGATTAGTCTAAAAAACCCCAAAATATTAAAAATCAATCATTACTATTCACACAAAAGGCATATATAGATTTGTTGGCCAGGAAGCTAAGGTCTAATGGCCCCAAGCTTGGCGACATAAATGAGTGTTGAGACTTGCGGAAGGCAAGGAGGGTGGTGGCATTGTGAATCTCTGGGGGGAGCTGATTCCAGAGGGCCAAGGCTCCCACACAGAAGGCTTTTCCCCGAGGCCCCGCCAAGTGACATTGTCTGGTTGACGGGACCTGGAGAAGGCTGACTCTGTGGGACCTAACCGGTCGCTGGGACTCATGCAGAAGGAGGCAGTCCCTCAAGTAATCTGGTCCGATGCCATTTAGGGCATTATAGGTCATAACCAACACTTTGAATTGCGTCCGGAAACTGATCGGCAATCAATATAGTTCATGGAGTGCTGGAGAAACATGGGCATGCCTGGGAAGCCCATGACCACTCGCGTGGCTACATTTTACTCAATTTGTAGTTTCCAAACACTCTTCAAAGGTAGCCCCATGTAGAGAGTGTTGTAGTAGTCAAACCTCGAGGTGATAAGGGCATGAGTGACTGTGAGTAAAAACTCCCTGTCCAAATAGGGCCGGAACTGGTGCACCAGGTGAACCTGGACAAACACAGCCTCACCACAGCCGAAAGATGATGTTCCAAAGTCAGCTGTGGATCAAGGAGGACACCCAAGTTGTGGACCTTCTCTGGGGGGGGGGTGAAAAGTCCCCCCTCCCGAGTGATGGACGGACAGATAGACGTGTCTTTGGGAGGCAGAACCCACAGCCACTCCATCTTGTTGCGGTTGAGTTTGAGCCTGTTAACACCCATCCAAACCCTAACAGCCTCCAGACACAAGCACATTACTTCCACTATGTACAGCAGAGTTAAGCTGGATTGTAACTGAGATGCTTTTTAGCATAGATTTGATAATGTAACATTTCATTATGTATGTTGCACCATAGTAATACCATATAATAATAGAATATTTTGACTTTTTTGATCTCCTTTCAAATTGTATAATTCCACTGTGCATATCTTAATATGTAATATTGCTTGTGCAGTCATTGTTGCTAATAACAATTGGTTAATTATTTTGATAACATAAACTGTAAAAATTTTCAGTTACCACTGATGTATGTTGTTTGGGTATACCTACTCCTAATACAGAAGAAGTTGATTTAGTCCCACATACAAAAGCCAATTAGATGGGGGGAAAACCCTCAAAACAGTGAATGGAGTAATATCTATTTATATTATTTAATATAAAATGAGAATTGTCACAGAATGTTCCTTAATGGAATATTATTTTCCAAATTAAATATTTCCATTTTAACTTTGAAAAAAAATCTGACTGTCTCATTGAGGAATGTAGGAAAAACAAATTGTTTTCTTTCTTTTATCTCTTTTGTTGTGTTAACATTGGAAGTTCATTCTGTCTAGCTACTGTTATTTAAGTTCATTCTCTCCAGTCTTTTAGTCTAGCTTTGACTTATTTTTTTTCTTAAATAGTTTTCTCCCACCCAAACTGTTGCCTTTGTTTGCTTTTGGGGTTGGCAGTTTTCTCTTCTGGCATTTCCTACTGCAATTGCTTCTGAGCCTCAAAAAATACTTATTTTATAATCATAAAATGTATATGTGAATGTAAACAGAATCAATGCAAAATGCTTACAAGGGGATGAAATAAGTACCAATGTCATATTCTTGCTTTTCCTTTATCTAGACACACTCATATTTCTTTCGAACTGTTAGATTTAAATCATTTATTCTATTAATATTATCTGTTTTATTAACAGCTGGTGATAGCAAGGATATTGCTAATGCAACTAATAAAGTTGTGCAGTCTTCTCCAAGTTTCATTTTGATAGTTCCTGCAAGTCATGATGGTAAAAGTTCATACTGAAACATGTCAATGAGTGTCTCATTTTTAAAATTCCTTAAAAAATAAGTTCTATTCCAAAATCCCTTCTCTGCTCCCCACAAAATAAAAGAGGCAACCTGGGCACTACTCCTTTGATAACATCAGCCCCCTGTTAGAAAAATATTTTTGGTCCCTGAAAGTCCCTTTCCTGAAAGACTGAAAGTATTTTTTCCAATATGAGTTGATTCTCTTCTTCCCACATTGTGGGAGGATTCTGCAACTGAGGTTCAGAAATCTCAGCATAATTTCTGTCATGATTAGATTCATGATTGGAAATGAACTCTGAAAAGCATTATTGATTAAAATACATTTTAAAAATAAGCTCATGTGTCATAATACACTATTACTCCAGTGCATAGTTCCCTCTAAGCTGAGCAGTGAGCAATCGCTCACTTAAAAATCATCATCAACTCGGAGTTTTCCAAACCTGCCCAGAAGCCGAGAGGGAAAGAGTGAGAGAGAAGGAGAGAGAGAGGAAGAGAGAGAAACAGGTAGAAAAAAGAGAGGAAGGAAAACAGAAAGAAAAAGAATGGGAGTAAGGAAGAGAGAAAGAAAATCAAAATCTAGTTTGAAACTAGCTCAACTATTTAAGTGGCATTTTGATATTGATAGAGTTGCCCTATTATGAGCTCACTGTTATAGACACACAGTATAGTATTTTATTTTGAAATTCTCTGAGGCAAAACAGGGGGGGGGGGTTTATTTGTTTGTTTGTTTGTTTGTTTATTATTTCTGTGCCACCCAGTCCCGAAGGGACTGCCGCTCAGACACTATACTTTTCCGCCCCCCCCAAAAAAAAAATTAGAGGGAACACTGCTCCAGTGTAATAAAATATAAGAGAAATAATTTTTTATCAAATATAACCACATGCATAATCAAAAGCACAGTGTAATGTAATTTTCTTTGCCTTTTTAAAAGGTGTATTAATCTTAAACTTAAGGCTTAAACGTTGAGGCTTTTCATACTTGGATATGTTAGGCTGTCTTTCTTAACAACGTCTACTCTCCTCAAAACCTTGTTTCTGTCTATATAACTTGCATAATGATTATTTTTTCACTTATGCATAGATTGTGGGAGATGTGTGTGTGTGTGTGTGTGTGTAAAAGTCTTCAACAAACTCTATTGTCCTTAAGGGCAAACATCAGTAAGATATAGCATCTGTTGTCAGTTGAGCTGCATCAAAATTAAGTGCTTTATAAAAGACCCAAAGATACTCTTTTTGCTACACAAACATGGCTGTATTGAAGTTTACTTAGTCAGGGCTGAATTTCAGCATATTGTTTCTTTGTGTGTCACATTTTATATTTTGGAAAAAAATGACTAGTTCCGTAAAAGCGGTAGGAAACCAGGTCTCAGTATGGAGCCCTTGTTTTCCTCTCCCTTCACCCGAGGTTCCTCCCTTCAAATTTATGAAAGAAAACATTTCTTTCTGTGAAAGGTTTTTGTACACCAGCATCTGGAAGTGTTTATTTCAGTGGCGTGTAATCTATCTGTGGATTTAGTTAGCACCAGACCCCCTTTTGTGTATTCCTGACTTTAAATTTTTATAAATGATCTTGTTGAATTTGTGCCAGGGTGCACATGGTTTGGCTGATTGCTGCATATATCCTTTACCTGCCAGTCACCTTTGATTTATATTCCTTCCCTCTGCTTTGGCCTTCCAAAACTGGTGCCATTGAACTGTCCCCTAAATCATCTTATTGGATAAATTACTCCAAGATGAGACGGTACATTTTTGCTGCCTGTGGATAAAGACACATTCGTACTGTTGGTCCTCACTAAGTCGGTGCTGAACCACTTACACAGGAGCTTACAGGATGAGCAACATCAACTTCTCTGCTTGTTTGCTCTTTCAAATGCATTGAATACAAAAATATGCCAAAAATGACCAGTTGAAAAATAGCTTAAGATACTCCTTTGGAATTTACTAGTAAAAACCCCTCTTTTTGAAAGGAATTCAGGATTTCTAAAATAAGTTTTAAAAGCTCCACATATTTTAAAGCAAGCATTATTGAAAGCAATGCTTGCAGAGTGCAGTTGAGTTTAATACTCAACTGGGGAATAATTTGAAAATAGATTTAATTATATACATTATGCACACAATAATGATGTCTTTTGAATAAAAGCAATAAAATTGTTCTAAAACAACTAGGCATTTTGATGAATTACCAAGGGATGCATATCTGTACATTAATATGGAAGCTTTTATTGCCTTGACAATGATTTTAAAAGTTCAATATTTTAAATAGTTGATTCAGTCGCTTTCAAAAGATTGACAAAGACTTTTATAGCTTACAAATATTCTGATACAATAAAATTAATGTTTCTATGCACTAAATATGGAGGTTTGTGCATGCATAGAATGTTGTTCCATAAAATGAAATTCAGTGACTTTTGGCAGTCGCCAGTCCCAAGGATCTTAACTTCAGTCTTTCATTGAATTCTTTTTCGTTTGCTACAGTTGAAGCCTTATTACTAACAATATCTATTTTTCTTTGGGAATGTTTTAGTTGATCTCTATTGTTGGTTTTCCGTTATTTTTTTTCTCCTTTTCAGTTTATCATTTCTTGTTGTTGTTAGTTACGTTGGATCTTAGTGAGCTGGTCAAATAGAAATAAGAAATGTACCGCGGGATCAAGCTATTTTCCTCATGGAAGAGCATTCATTGTCTCTACCTAGATAACTATTATGTGATGGCTGCTTTTGATCATTGCCCAGGCTACATGTATAAGCTCCCAGAAAGTATTAACTGAGTTGCCTTTTTAACCAAACTGACTCTTGTATGCCCCAGTGTTGTTTATATCCCCGTAGATGCAAAATGGGAACCCCAGAAGCAGCTTTCAACTATTTCCACAGTGCTGATACTACAAAGCTGTTTAGAGTCAATTCTTTCCAGAGTCATAAGTTCAGACCTTCCACTGGGAATGACCTCTTGAGATGAATAAGCTCCTCCTACCTTGGGCTGTTTTAAGCATACTTATTTCTATGGAAATCTAAGAGGTTTTTTTTAAAAACCCTCCATATTATACTGGATATTCCTAAAAAGTAGAAGAGAGAAATAAGCAATAGTCTGCCCCCAAGTCCCATGTGAAAACAGTATTATTTATAATAAGGAGGAAGCTCAATAAATATTAATGCCTCCTTTTTATTATCCTCTCCTGTGCCAAAAGCCCACCTACAGAATGCAGATTCTCATATCTGTGTTAGAACATCAAGTTCAGGCATTTTACCAGAGATGAGAAGCAGCTCTATTTATTTATTTTTAATAATAATATCTTTATTAGCTTTCAATATCATACATTTAAATACAAACTAACTTTTGTGGCTATTTTTTAGGAAGATATTTTTATTTTGCTCATGTATTCATTTATATGTAAGCAAACAATTAAAACCAAAGAAGAGTTTATAAATTAGTATCATCATCTTCATCATCATCACCATCTAAAAAACATTATCCTATCCCAACAGTGATATAATTTTAAATTATTATGAAATGCTGCCACAGAAAAGTTCTTCCAACTTCTTCAACATCCTGACAGAAGAAACATTTTAAGGCTTCTTTTAAAATGTTAACTGGTCAATTTCTTAGAAGACAAGCAATCAGGCAACTAAGAAACTTAGGGGAACCATTAACAATTAGGCTGAAGGAAAAGAAAGTTAATAGCAATGATAATTGTATATAAAAAATGGAAAGCACATATTGATAATAATTAAGAAATCTTGGAAATATTTAATGTTATATAATGACAATAAAATAATTTTTAAATTAGGTTTATTTTGAAAATATTTCATTATTTATCAATTGATTATTTATGTGCTAAACTATTCATGTATGAAATTGTGTCTATTAAATATTTTTTAAGAAACCTTGATCTATTTACATTGTAAATGTAAAGGTCTTAGGTTCCCTTCGCACATATGTGCTAGTTGTTCCTGACTATGGGGCAGTGCTCATCTCAGTTTCAAAGCGAAGGGCCAGTGCTGTCTGAAGACATCTCCCTGGTCATGTGGCCAGCTTGACTAAACACCAAAGGCACATGGAACATTGTTACATTTCCACCAAAGTGGTCTCTATTTTTCTACTTTCATTTTTACATGCTTTTGAACTGCTAGGTTGGCAGAAACCTTACATTGACTTTACTATTAATTGGGTGTGAACAGCTTGTTTCCAGCATTAGAAGATCCAGTCCAAAAAAAAAAAAAGTAATAGAAAGTTTCTTGAATTTTAGTATGGAACAGAACATTTGAAAATATGTTCATCCTGGGAAATTTGTGACAATTGACAGGTTGGCTGCGTGAGTTTGGATAAAGTTGCCAGCTCTTCATGGTAATCCACCCAAGAAACCAAATTCATGTTTACTGACATTGCCTTTATTGTAAGTTATGGTAACAAAAACTTCCTTTCTCTATGCCAGTGGTTCCCAACGTGGAGCCGATGCCCATAGGGGAGCCATTTGATTATTAATGGGGGCAATTGGAACATTAACTTTGCTTGTCAGAAGGTTGCAAAAGGGGATCATTTGACCCTGAGATACTATGACCTTCATAAATTTGAATTAGTTATCAAACATCTGAATGTAAATCATGCTACAACATGTGAAAAATAGTCCTAAGTCACTTTTTTCAGTGCCATTGTAACTTTGAACGGTCACTATATGAACTGTTATAAATTAAGGACTGCCTGTATTTTAATGAATCATTTTTATTGAGGGAGTTGTTAAAGGATGGATATACTTTATCTTTCCTTTATCTAAATTGATATTTCAATATAAAGGTGGAAGAGTTAAGATTGTATAAGGTCAGTGGTGTTTCATCTTGATATTGTAGGTTGGGGGGTTGTATTGTGTTGCATTTTGGGAATGGAATAAAAAAAATATTCTTTAAAAACAAATAGGAGTAAAAATAGAAAATTGTTACTGACCACTCTAGTACTTTGGCAGGATTTGGTTCTTTCTTTAATTAAAAGTCAATTGTTTTCCCATCATTACAGACTGCAAACCATATTTGGAAGATTTAAGGCTGGAGATTTAAGTTTGGTTATGAATGCATGAAAAGTTGACATTTTGGAATAATATTTTTTATTTGAAAGTTGTGAATTAGTTTTAACTTACTTGAGCAAGTAAATTATGATGATTTCTAAAAACAGAGGAATTTTAATTGTCTTAAATTGCAGGATGTTAATGTATTAAATTAAACAAAAATTACTTTTTAATTTGGGAATGCTATATTTTACTACTGAAACTTGAAGATTACATTGCATTAGAAGATGTTTTGAAGCAATTTAAACCTAGAGTTTATTTTACAAAAAAACTGAATATATTGATAAGAAGGCTGTAGGTAATTTGTGAGAAATTTAGAATCCAGAGTGAGAATCCAGGAATGACTATTTGAAGAATATTAAATAGAGTTGTTATGATCTTTAAATTAGACTAATTTCTTGAAATATTATTATATTTTTTTATTTTAGAAGAATTGAGTATCAACCATTTTATGCTGTATATTGTAGATAAAAAGATAAAAGTTTGCATGGAAATAACTCCAGACTAGAAACAGTTTTGTAGGTCAATTTTGTAATAATAACAAGGCAAAGTACACATGTATGATTTTTTTTCTGTTTCAACTCCAGTTGCTATAGCTTTATAAAGCTATATTTTCTCTTCTTTTTTTAAGTTATAGGGCTGCATCCTCAAATTGACAGTTGTTTGGGATTTCAAACTAATTCATCTCCACCCTCTCAGATAATTCTGACTTGCTGCCATTCTTATTATGACCATTACTTCCACTGCTGCTGCTGCTACTACTGTTGACTCAGTCTGTGTATTTTGGCACACGAGCAGGAATGCATCAAAGTAGTGAAATGTAGGAAAAGGTTTGATACAAGCTTTATAAATGCACCAATGTACAAAGAAGCTTTAAGTTGGCAAAGTGGCAAATTGACCATGAAATCAGAATTTTGAAATACCTAGCTTTTTTTTTTCCAATTTGTTTTCTCATCAAGAACTGTCAGTACAGTGGAACCTCAAGATACGAACCTAATTGGTTCCAGGGGGAGGTTCATAACACGAAAGGTTCGTAAGACGAAACATTGTTTCCCATAGGAAACAATGTAAAGTCAATTAATCCGTGCAACCAAAAAAACCCCCGCAAAAAACCCGCTGCCGCCCAGCTGTGACCTTTTAAAACAGCCACGCGGCTTTCCAGCAGCCTCTGAATGCCAAACACGGAAGTTTGGGTTTTGCGTTCGGCTTCGGGAGACGGCTGGGAAGCCGTGCGGCTGTTTTAAAATGTCACAGCCGGGCTGGGGGGCTGTCACCTTTTAAAACAGCCACGCGGTTTCCCAGCCATCTCCCAAAGCCAAACGCCAAACCCAAACTTCCGTGTTTGGCATTTGGAGGCTGCTGGGAAGCCCCCCAGCCCGGCTGTGACCTTTTAAAACAGCCGTGCGGCTTTGCAGCAGCCTCTGAACGCCAAACGTGGAAGTTTGGGTTTGGCGTTCGGCTTCGGGAGATGGCTGGGAAGCTGCGCGGCTGTTTTAAAATGTCACAGCCGGGCTGGGGGGCTTCCCAGCAACCCCCCCAGCCTGGCTGTGACCTTTTAAAACGGCCGCGCGGCTTCCCAGCCGTCTCCCGAAGCCAAACACCAAACCCAAACTTCCGCGTTTGGCTTTCGGAGGCTGCTGGAAAGCCCTGCCGCCCGGCTGTCACCTTTTAAAACAGCCGCGCGGCTTCCCAGCAGCCTCCGAACGGTTCAGAAAAAAATTGCCTCTTCTTACGAACTTTATTCGTGATACGAACGCCAAACCCGAACTTCCGGGTTTGGTGTTCGGAGGCTGCTGGAAAGCCGCGTGGCTGTTTTAAAAGGTGACAGCCGGGCTGGGGGGCTTCCCAGCAGCCTCCGAACGCCAATCCCGGAAGTTCGGGTTTGGCGTTCCTATCACGAAAAAAGTTCGTAAGAAGAGGCAAATTTTTTCTGAACCCCGGGTTCGTATCTTGAGTTGTTCGTAAGATGAGGGGTTCGTATCTTGAGGTACCACTGTATGTGGAATCCAAATTTGCATGCTGAGTGAATAGAAGAAAGGGATGAAATATGTGTATGTATGTGTATATGTGTGTGTATGTGTGTATGTATACCATTTGTCGCCAGCTTTTAAGCGCATTATACACCTTAGCTAATTTATACGGCAAATGTGTCAAACTTGTTTATTCCTTTCCCTAATAGTATCAAACTGAATACAGACTTCATAGCTTATGGATTGTAATTTTAGTAGTATTGACAATGCATAATTGATAGACTGGATTTTATTATGGTTTTTATCTGTTTTTTATAATTTTGTCCTACAATTTTTGATTGTGTATTTACTGAGTATTTTTATTTGTTTTGGTCTGTGACTGTAATAATAAATTTGAACTTTGAACATGTTCTCTCACCCACATGCTTTCTCCAGTACTACCATGCTAGAGGAAAGGAGAGCTACTGGGAAAGGAATGGAAATATTTATGTATTTATTTATTTATTTATTTATTTGATTGATTGATTGATTGATTGATTTCTATGCCGCCCTTCTCCGGAGACATCTCATTCATTCTCTTGGAGAAAGGATGTGTATAGCTCTCTATCTTGCTTAAAGGGTCTATTAATTACTGATTATGGTTTTGATTAGATTCTTCAGCTGCAGAATTATGGATATTGAGTCTTTTATGCTTTAATCAGCTGCCATACATTAGGAAAGTTTTGAAGGGTGGGGAGAAAGAGGAAGAGGGAAGTTCTGTTTTTAGCTACAGTACTAATATATAGTTTTTCAAACCTCTTGCCAAACCAATGCTCAGTCTAATCCCTGCTCTAGCTTCATGGTTCTTTCTCCAATAGATCCTTCCTCCCCCCTCTCCCCCCCCCAAATTCATTAAAATACACCTAATCCCTTTCACTAGAAGGCTTGTTGCATTTACTGTTTCCATTCGCCTTAAAATTTAATTGTACAAGCAACATTACTGCTGTGCCACTACAACACTTTTATTTTGAATTGGTTGGAATTTAATTACAGTGATCCCCCGAGTTTCGCGATCCCGATCATTGCAAATCGCTATATCGCGATTTTTCCACCCGATGACGTCACTCCCTTCCTTTCTCATCTTTCTCTCTCTCTTTCTCTATCTTACTTCTTCCTCTCTCACACTCTCTTCCTCCCTCTCTCATCTCTTTCTTTCCTTCTCTCTCTTTCTCTATCTCTCCCCCTCTTGCTCTCGAGCGGCTAGCGAGCAGCCGGGCGGGCGGGCAAACGGGCAAGCGAGCAGCCGGGCGGGCGGGCGAACGGGCAAGCGGCAAGCGAGCGGCCGGGCAAGCGGGTGACGGGCAAGCGGCAAGCAATCTTGGGGTTTCCCCTTTGCCTGGGCGGCGGGAAGACCCAGGGAAGGTTCCTTCGGCTGCCCAACAGCTGATCTGCTCCGCAGCGCGGCAGCAGCGAGGAGCCGAAGATGGGGTTTCCCCGTTGCCTGGGCAACGGGGAAACCCCATCTTCGACTCCTCGCTGCTGCCGCGCTGCGGAGCAGATCAGCTGTTGGGCGGCCGAAGGGTCTTCCCCGCCGCCCACACGCAAACTCCACCATCTGCGCATGTGCGGCCATGAAAAAATGGGCGTGCATGCGCAGATGGTGTTTTTACTTCCGTGCCGCTACATCGCGAGTTATCGATTATCGCGAGGGGTCTTGGAACAGAACCCTCGCAATAATCGGGGGATCACTGTATTCTCACACAATTTCTATTCTATATTGCTCTTTTTTTTCTGTACTGTAGATATTTTCTGCCTTTTCCCCCTCACTGTACCAAATGAAAAGTTCTGGCAATTTGAAAGCCTGCACATTTCACACATTAAAACAAGTATTGCCAATTATAAATGTTTTACTAAAATTCCTATTGTTTGCTTATTATTTGTGATAAGTGTGAATCTATTCCACATAAACAGTACTCCAAATAATCCAATTAATTTGAAATTTTAGGATACTATTAAAGCAGCTCATGATAGTGGCAATTAGAGAGACAGGTAGACAAAAAGTTGTTGCCCAACTGATTTCATGCCACGTGAACAGAAACACGTATAAAGAAGGTTGAACATTTGCTGGAAAGAGTAGATGGAAGCATATATCACCATACCACCCCAACTATGAAGCTCCTTAGCCAATTTCCATCATAAAGTTGGCTCTTTTTATACAGGAGACTGCAGAATTCCTGGCTACAGCAGCCTCATTCATGTGTCAGCCAACTGGTTTGTTAGAATGTGACGTCCCTGAGAGCTCTCAAAGGAAGGGAGAACATTGCTAAGAGCAACTCTGGAGGTAAATGCAATAAAGGAGGGAGGGAGGGAAGGAAGAAAAAGAGAGAAGAAAGAGAGGGGAGAGAGAAAGAAAGAAAGAGAAAGGAAGGAAGAGAAAGAAAGAGAAAGAAAGAAAGAAAGAAAGAAAGAAAAAAAGACTATTTTCCATGGGCATGAAAACTAGAACCAGTGATACAGAGTATAAATTGCAGTTTCCTAGATTTAATTTAAATACAGAAAAGCTTTGTGACGTATCTTCTGTATAACTGTGGAACAGTTTACCTATGGAAATTGTTTATGTTTGATGATAATGATGATTTGTTGTTACAAACAACTCTAGTTCATTCTGGAGGAAGAGGAGGATTAAAAAGGGTTGGGCAACTATTGCTTAGGGGTGGCTTAATAGTTTTTCTGCACATTTCAGAGCAATGGGATAGATCAGTGGTTCTCAAAGTGGGCGGTACACCCCCTGGAGTTGGGTGGCGCTAAGAGGAATCAGGGGTGGCAGGTGGTTCACCATACCAAACTGGTCCTGTCCCCACGTCACAACCCCTGTCACTTTTCCCGTCACTCGGCACTTCCGACCTACCCATCCACTTCGAGAAGTTTCAAACAAAGTTCTTGAAGTTGCGAGATGTTTTGTTTTAGAATAAGCTGCCCTTGACACAACACCAAGAAATGTGATGGAGCTATAAATGTTAAACAGGATGCGTAACTTGTGGTGGGATGCAATTTGGGGGTGGCAGGTTGGGCGGGGTCTGAGCGGGCTGCAAGATGGGCATCTTACTGCAGTTTAACAGCTCTATATGTCTGTTGGTTGGTCTCTTTGGGGGGGGAAAAACTTGCAAAATACAGAAACCTCTTGTAAGGGTGAGCAATTAACAACTTCTTGCAGTGAGAAGATTTTCTGTTTTTTGCAAGCTTTTTTTCCCTAATGAAACCAGCCAACAGACACACAGAGCTGTTAAATTTCAGTAAGATAACCAGTGGGACGCAGTTTTGAGGTGACAGGTCGGATGGGTCAGAGCAGGGCGGGGGGGCTGGGCAGACCATGAGATGGGCACATCTCATGGCCCACCCCATCCAGTCTGCCTCACCTGCCACCTCCAAATTGTGCTCCACCGCGAGACGTGTACCTTACCTGGGACTTGTAGCTCTTTTGCATTCCTCAGCATTGTGTCCAGGGAAGGAAGCCCATTGTACTGGCAAAAGCCACCCAGAGTCCTTTGGGAGTTGGGCAGCATATAAATTAAATAAAGAAAAGAAAACTTGCGAGTTGAGAAGTTTGATTGAACTCGTGAGAAGTTTTCTTTTGACGGTACAATGGGCTTCATTCCCTGGACACGCTGAGGAATGTGACAGAGCTACAAGACAGACCTACAAGGTAGGAAAGAAAGAGTTATGGTGCTTTCCTTTCATGCAGCCAAAATCAGAAGCAGCAGAAGTCTTTCTTTCCCCAATTGAGTAATGGCTAGGCCCACACCCTGCGGGACTGTCTCAGTTGCTTTGGGCTGCCTCTGGCAGCGTTTTCAAACACGCTCCTCTTCCTTGACCAAGTTGCCAATGAGACAATTGGCCTCTTGCAAACTTTCCAGGAGACTGCCTGAGGGGCAGGCGGGAGTGCATGGGCCGGCCGGCACTCAGCTTACTTTCCTGGCAAGACTTGTGGACTGCCCGGCACACCCATCTCCGGATGGCCACTTTCTACCTGCCTTACAAAGGCCTCTGATATCCTGGAGACTGTGCTCCTGGATGGCACATGACAGGGATCGTGATGCTACTGTAGCGTGGCTGCCGACGCTGCCACCCCTCTCCCTTCCCAGTTTCGGCTCTGGTACATGTGGGCTGGGAAGTGTTGAGCTGTGCACCTATGGAGCTCCACCGGGCTCCAGGGCAGGCAGAAAGTGGAGAGCCAGCGGATGGGTGTGCCAGGTAGTCTCCAAGCCTTGCTAGGAAGGTAAGCCAAGCGCTGCCTGGGCCCAGGCGAAAGAAGTTAGGAAGGAAAAAAGACAGAAAGAAAGAAGGAAGGAAGACAGACACAAAAAGAAAGGAGTAGGGAAAGGAAAGAGAATGAAAGAGAGAGAAAGATAGAAAGAAAGAAGAAACAAAGGAAGGAAGGAAGGAAGGAAAGAGAAGGAAAGAAAGAAAGAAAAAAAGAAAGAAAAAAAGAAAGAAAGAAAGAAAGAAAGACTTATGACCACAATTGAGCCTAACATTTTGGTTGCTAAGCAAGAGCGTTGGCCATGCCCACCCGGTCACCTGACCACCAAGCCACATCCACCTGTTGGTAGGAGTGGGGGCAGTGATGAGTTTGTAGCACCAAGGGGGTGGTGGACTGAAAAGGTTTGGGAAACACTAGGATAGATGATCTATCTAGTGCCTTCCAACTCTAGAATTTAATGAACTTATTTTCAAAAAAAGTGAAGCATCTTCCCCCTTATAAAAGTTAGTTAGGGTGGTGAGAACTGAACATAAATTTATTCAAAGCACAGTAGCGCTAAGTGTCATAGTTACAAGTTATATTTTGGTTGCCCTTAAAACTAATTTTTAAATAGCACCTATGTCTCAAAATGCTCTATTTTTAATGCATGTTGAACTAAAACTCATAGGCACTCTTGGATATGCTTTTTGTAATTGACTAACTTTATTTCTCAACATATTGTACTATTTCTTCTAGAAAATCATGTGCGTTCATTACACCACTATTACAAAAATAAAACTGAAGCAAGAAAACAATGCTACAAACAACTTTAACAATCAAGGTCCAATAATATGAAAAAGAAACCAAACAATTTCACTTTCAAAATCACAAGTTTGTTTATCAGTATCAAAGTTGATATTGCATGAAGTGTTTTGAAAAACTATGAAGTGTTTTTCCCATGAAAGGTTCATGGATGCTGCAATGCTGATTATATTTCTTTGTTTTTCTTTTTCTTTTATCGTATGATGAGATATTTCCTACTCCTTGTTTCTTAAAATAACTTCTGTGATAAAATGTTCTTTGCAAAATCCACACAAAGAGAGAAATGGTAAACAGTTTTATTTTCTGTACGTTAAAGGTCTTTTGTAGATGTACTCTCATGAAGAATTATTCAAAAATTATTTAATTACTTTTAAAATTCAAGAGACTGGAATTTGTGTTCTCTGTAACTTTTCTCATCCAAAGCTAAGTACCCATCACTTTGATATTTCTTTTTTTATTATTTTGAGAAATGTAAAATTTTATCGTAAAGCTTAATTATTTCTAATTCTCTTGAATTTAAAACAGATGTCCTTTAATTTGTTAGAAATATTTTTTACTATCCATTATCTCATTCAAAATCCAATTGTTCACTGATTGATGGAAGATAACAGTTTTAAATACAGTAGATAATATTCAGCTTATTCTACTTATAACTACACTGATGTATATACCAACATTCCATTACACTTCTCCCAAATTTTGACACATTTTTTGTGCCAGAAAAACAAAATCTAGGAAAATGCTGATTCTTAATTAAAGCATTACACCTTAGAAGAACATAATTTAATTATTTGTGTTGTAAAGAAGCAAAGGAAATAAGAAATTTGAGTACCTTCAAACTTTCAAACACTTTTTTTTCTTTTCAGAATAGAATAGAATAAATGTTGGAAGGGATCTTGGAGGTCTTCTAGTTCAACTTCCTGCTCAGGCAGGAAACCCTATACGATTTCAGACAAATGATTATCCAATCTCTTCTTTAAAACTTCCAGTGTTGGGGCATTCAGAACCTCTGGAGGCAAGTTGTTCCATTGATTAATTGTTCTGTCAGGAAATTTCTTCTTAATTCTAGGTTGCTTCTGTCCTTGATTAGTTTACATTTATTGCTTCTTGTCCTACCCTCAGCTGCTTTGGATAATAGCTTGATTTCCTCTTCTTTGTAATAACCCCTGAGATATGGGAAGACTGCTATCGTATCACCTCTAGTTCTTCTTTTTATTAAACTTGACATATCCAATTTCAAAAGTGTTTGTTATATGTTTTAGCTTTCAGTCCCCTAATCATCTTTGTTGCTCTTCTTTGCACTCAACATCTTTTTTTATATTGTGAGAATCAAAACCAGATGCAGTATTCCATATGTGCTCTTACCAAGGCATTATAGATTGGTATTAACACTTTAGTTTTTATAAGGTTTTAATTTAAATATAAGACAATTTGATACCTTTTTTCAGCTTTGATTCTTGGGAATCCTACTGACATTCTTAATCAATGCATTCATCTGATTGTGTTCCCTTCTTTTAAGACATCCCCCTCCATGGGTCTCTTAGGCAGGAACTATCTAGCTCTTTGTTTAACTGGTAACAGTCTGATACTTCTATTAAAATAATTTGCACGCATTTCAGTTGATGACACTGAATTGTGTCATTCTTGGAGTTGCTTGAGAGTTCCACTTGAACATTTCTAGAGATGATGTTGAGGAACTATAGAATGGGAAGAACTGCAGAGAAGAGCTATAAGTGTTATTCTGAAAAAAATTAGTCTGATTTCATCTTGTAAGAATTATCTGTATCTGATATTAAATATTATTCATCTCAGGTATTTATGACATAGATTTTTTTTTCTCTCTCAGATCATCTTCACCCTTTTTAGGCAAATAATTTTAAACTAGGTTTATTTAGTTTTTTGCTGTCTTTGGAACAAACTCAGTTATGTTGAATGAGCATGGAATGTTACTCAGGACACTCTTTAAGATGGCAACAAGTTAAAGTTAGAGCTGTGCAAACTTTGAAATGCCACATCCAAATTAAGCTTGGCAAATCTCTCAAAAAAGTTGGCAGATTTAAATATTTTTCAACTCTAAAACGGGCTTTTCCTCCAATAGCTCTGTGTCCTCATATATGAGTTAAAATCCACAAAAACCTGCTTGCAGTGGCCTACCCTATTTTACCTTCTTGCTATAGCTGATATGTCTTTTTGACTTTTTTTAAAAAAAACCATTTGCAAGAGAGGCGGAGTAAGACACGGACACAAGAGCTGGATTTTAAAATGGGTCATTTTATTAATTAAATTTGCATATTTTATTTGAATAAATTAGCATATATTAGCATAATTAAATATAACCCTAAAATGGACCCGCAGGGTCAAACAATTGCTTCCGGGGCGGAAAATGACGTCAGATAAACTTCCGGGGCAACTTATAGGTGTAGCTCCATGCTAATCCAGGTGAGGGACCCCTCCCTCACCTGAGACATTGCCATGCACATGCATGTGGGAGGTCCCGCTGGCTAACCCCTGCACGGGGAATTAAATGGGCGGGACCCAAAGACAGGTTTCCCCCAATTGCTCAGGCCGTCAAAACCACAAGCCATTGGAGAGAACCTGACAATCATCCCCAAAGATGCCCAATGGAGAACACCACCCAGTTTTCCGCCCCTAACCTGCCACGGAGTGGGGGTCAGATCTCTATCTTGGCCCCCTGACTCCCCCCTCTAACTGCACCAGCTTGCGCAGTGACTGCTGCAGGTCCCAGAGAAGATGGTGCTCCCATGGTCTGACAGGTGAACACCGTCAGCCCGGTATAACCATGGCTGAACTATGGTGATGTGGGGATGGGCCACTTACACCCCACCTAACTCCTTGACCCCTTTACCGAAAGGCTTCTTCACCCTCTTTCTAACCCGGTGAATGGCCCTAAGGGAAATGGCGTCCCACGAATGATCCTCAAGAGGATCCCGACCAGACCACTTACAAGGTTGGTCAGGGTTTGCGAAAGACCCGCAGGCCTTCGCGGGGCGGGCAAAGCCCAGACCCTTAGTACACCTGGTCACCGTCGCCGAGGTGCAGCCGGCCTCCTAGGAGCGACACCCCTTGTGTCGCCCCCCCCAAGAGGCCCTCGCGGGGCGAGCAAAGCCCAGACCCCCAGTACACCCGGTCACCGCCGCCAAGGTGTCAGACCAGCCTCCTAGGGATGACACCCCTTGTGCCGCCCCCCCAGGAAGCCCTTGCGGGGCGAGCAAAGCCCAGACCCCCAGTACACCCGGTCACCGCTGCCGAGGTGTCAGACCAGCCTCCTAGGGATGACACCCTTTATGCCGCCCCCCCAGGAAGCCCTTGCGGGGCGAGCAAAGCTCGGACCCCAGTACCCCCGGCCCCCGTCGTCGAGGTGTCAGACCAGCCTCCTAGGAACGACACCCCTTGTGCCGCCCCCCCAGGAGCAGTAGGATAAAGCCCTTCTCAGCACAGGCATCTTCTCCCCCTCCGGACTACGCCGACCCATCTGACCCAGACAGACGGGTCCCCACGGCGACAACTGCTGTAGCTCCGCCAGCCCCAAAGACCACTGTGGCCACACAGCAACGCCGTCAGTCTCGACCTGGTGGGACAACAGAAGAAAGCAGAGAAAGGCTCCCTAGCCTAACCCTATGCTAGTAGTACCACTAACTACAATCTGGATAGGCAGCTGTCTGCCAAAAACCAAGTCCCCCGGGTCTGACCGACCCATAAGGCAAACCTTCTGCCCCAATTGCAGCGCTGGTACGGAACGCGTGCATTCCGTAGCCAGCGGGGTCGATGCCAGCGGGAACCCCTGCTCCCTTCCCCTAAAATTACAGGAATATTGAAGAGCCGGAGAGACCAGTCAGCCTGGGAGGAGGCTAGAGCCTCGCTGACCAAAAAGGGCCCCCGGAAAAGATAATACAGGCCGCCTCTCAAAAGGCGGGCCTCGCGCAAAGAGGCGCACCTGCAGCACCAGGCCCAGATTAAAGAGCGACAGCTGCTGCACTATCAGTGCCTGTCTGCTATCCTCCGGGTGCCCAGGCCACTCCATCACCGGCCCAGCAACAACTTCCGAATACGGCATCGCTAACCCACGTATCGACATCCTCAAGGTGCTTAGGGCTACCGAGGAGGCCAAAGCCCTAAAGACTACAATCCTCAAATGCCCGAGGGCCGACCCAAGCTCCAAAGGTGGTTGGGGAAGGCTTCTGGTGACGCGCGAGCCCATGGGGCCAGGGTCCGAAACCTGGACAACTGACCCCGAGACAAGGCGTCTGCAATCCCGTTGTCTAGACCAGGAACATGTCGCGCCATAAACAGGGCATTCAGGGACAAGGACCTGTGCACAAAATGGCAGACAAGCCGCACAACCCTGTCATTTTTTGAGGACAGGGCATTTACAACATGGACAACTGCCAAGTTGTCGCACCAGAAGTGCACAGTCCTGTCCCTAAACTGTTCTCCCCAAAGCTCTAAAGCTACTATCAAGGGAAAGAGCTCTAAAAAGGTCATGTCCCTGACCAGGGGAGAGGCAATCCATTCCAGAGGCCAAGTGGAATGACACCACTGGTTGCCTAACATAACCCCAAACCCACGGGTCCCCGCGGCATCCGAGCATAACTGTAACTCAGCTTCCAAAAGAAGCTCCTGCCTCCAAAATGACAGCCCATTAAAGCGATCTAAAAAATCCTGCCACATGCATAGGTCCTCTCTGACCCCTGCGCATAGTCGGGTACGATGATGGGGCAACTGCAGCCCCTTCATCGCATCGTATAACCTCCGGGAAAAAGCCCAGCCGGGAACAATGACCCGGCAAGCAAAATTAAGGAGACCCGCGACTTCCTGTAATTGCCGAAGGGTGACCTTCCGGCTGCCTAACAGTAAGTCTAGCTTATTCCGTATCTTGACTAATTTATCTAGGGGCAATCTGGAAGATTGCTCCTCTGAGTCCAATTCGATACCCAGGAAGGTAATCCTGGTAGCGGGGCCCTCAGTCTTCTCGGGGGCCAAAGGTACCCCCAATTGAGCACAAAGGGCTTCTAAGTCCCGCGTCAGAGTGAAGCATTGCTCCGAACGTGCAGGCCCCGCTAACAAGAAATCGTCAAGGTAGTGAACGACCAAACCCAAACCGCTGCGCCTCCTGAGCGCCCACTCCAAGAAGGTACTAAAGCTCTCAAAAAGAGAGCAAGAGACAGAGCAGCCCATTGGCAAAGCCCTATCAACATAAAAAACCCCTTCGAAATGGAAACCCAAGAGGTCGAAGTCGTCTGGGTGTATGGGGAGGAGCCGAAATGCTTACTTGATGTCGCATTTCCCCATAAGGGCTCCAACCCCACACTTCCTAACCATGGCCACTGCTGCATCAAAAGATGCGTAGCGGACCGAACAAAGTTAATCAGGAATGAAATCATTCACTGATTCCTCTTTTGGAAAAGACAGGTGGTGAATCAACCTAAATTCGCCACTCGCCTTTTTGGGGACCACGCCTAAAGGGGACACCCGCAGAGTTGGAGAGGGTGGTTCTAGGAAAGGTCCCAGCACTCTGCCCTCGGCCACCTCCTTTTGTATTTTTGCCCTAACAATGTACTCATGTCTAACAACCGACCTAAGGTTGTCGGACATGAAAGCTTTCCGTATCCCCACATATGGGATCCTGAAACCCTCTGAGAAGCCCTGCAGGAGAGTGGATACTCTCTCACAAGGGCGATAATCCACTAGCCAGTCCCTCAGAACCTCAAGCCTAATTGGGCTGGGACCCTTGTCCCACTGCGGGCGGGGGCTGATCAGCTTGACCCCCTCCCATGAAACACTTTCCTTTCCGGGTCTAGTACCTACCGCAGCGACATGGGAACCCCCACAGTTCCCACAAGCATGTCTGAATTTGCAAAAGGGGTGAAAACAAACCCCTTTCTCAGAGGAATCATGACATGTGGGAGGGGCGACTTTCACCGCACCCCCCGTGCTTGCCTCAGCAAGGAGGAATGCTGGAGGGTCCTCCTCCATGAAATGACCGCTATCTGTGCAGACACCACCCTCATTCCCTGACATGTGGGTTGCTGCAAACCACAGGTCGGGAACGACCATGTCCCAGGGAAGCGTGGGATCGAATGCCACCTGCATTCTGAAAGCCTTGTCATAGTGACACCAAATCGAGCCCTTGTTCTCAAAATGAGCGCGGGCTATTAAATCAATGTATTTAAACATCGAAGCAGCCCTAGCGGGCTGCCTCTGAATCACAATGGAGGCGTAAGTCAGATAAGCATACAGCCAAGAGCTGAAGCATCTGCTGACTTTCGCCTTCCTAGGCTCTGCCCCTAGAACCTCCACTTCCTTGTCTTCCCCGGGGACCTCCCTGTTAAGGAGGGAGAAAAGATCAACGTACTCACCCTTCCAAATGGCCTCCCTAACTGAGGGATGTAAATGGAACCCAAGAGGCGTGGCCGGCAGTCCCCCCGGGATGGCCCCCGACCTAATGGTGGCCAGAGGATCCCAGGCCGTGGTGACTCCCGCCCCTGTCCCTGCAGACCCTGACGGCAAGGCCGTGGCAGAGGTCTGTGTCAATGCAGCAGTAGCTTGAGGGACCCAAAACTGGCTACAGGTGACCGCTGGTGAAACCCAGAAGTTGACCCCACTCCCGAAGCCCGGGGGAACAATGGCCTGTCCGGGCAAAGGGAGGAGCGGCGTATATGTAGGGTGTGGTGCGATCTCACCTGCCCCAAAAAGGGGGAAAGCCATCCAGGAGGGCCCAGTTCCAACTGAGCCAGGCGACGCTGCCATCTGCCTGTTCTGGGCCACCTCCTCAAGAATCTAAACAGGTAAAAAAGACAAGTTAGTAGAACCAATAGGGGGGGAACCAGACCTACTGCCCTCCCTCCGGACTCTTGCTGGGGAGTCCTCCTACACCAAGTGAGCCCTAGCTGAGGGCTTCACTACCCTCCTAGGGCCAGGCCACCGGCCCAACTTGGGCCGCAGGGCCTCCTGTCCTTAAAGGGCCAATCTAAAAATTTTAGGGGCTAAGGGCAAGCCAAACATCGACTGGCTAGCCCATGCAAGGGACCCCCTCCCTAGGCCAATCAATCCAAAGGCCCAGAGCAATCCAAGGGCCCAGAGGCTATGCTAGTCCGTTAGGCCGCCCCCCCCCCCAGCAAGCAGATCACTTCCCGAGGGGCTAGAGAACCCAAAACAGGGGGCAACCCTAAACAGGGGGCTTCTCTCCTCAGCCCCGAGGAGAAAGCCGCATTCCTTCCTCCCCCGACACCGAACCATCAAGGAAGCCTCCGACGAGGCTTCAAACAAAATGGCGGCGCCACGAGGCTGCTGCCAAACTGGCGGCCGCAAGAAAGCAAACACCCAGCTGGATGTTTGCAGGCTCGAGTCCGGGGCGAAAAGGAGGAATTTGAGCCAGCCGGCCCTTTTATAGGGCTGGCTGGCTCCTCCCCAGACTTGTCATCGGGTGGCCAAGCCACCCGAGACTTCAGCCGAGATCTCGCGAAATTTCGCGAGATCTCGGCATCCCACAAGATGGCAGCCGCCGGTATCTGTGTCCCCCATGCCTCATGCAAAAGCGCCGGGTGATGAAGACCACCAGCGATATTTTTAGAACCAGTAAACACTTCATTTTGGCATTACTACAGTCAGGGTACTTGGGCCTACATGTAAATTGCTTGCAGGTAACATGGTTAGTTTATTTAATAGGAAGATATATGTATATATAAAATATCAAATAAAAATGTGCATTTTGTATGTTATTGGGTACAAACCTGTTGTATATTTGTATAGTCTAACAAATTTGCAAACCCTAGGCCTACCATCTCAATGCCATCTTCATATACCATGCATTCTCTGAGTAAGGCTCACTCTCTCTTACTCTTTGTTTCTCTCTATTTCTCAATAGATCTTAGTTGGTTTAGTTTGTTATATTTTACTACAAAAAAATCACATACATTGTCACACTGATACATCTTGAATGGAAGTAATACTTGTGACTAAACTTTTCACATCAGTTTAATTATTTTTTATCATGCCTGGGAGGTTTACTGAAATAGCAATGGTTGCAATAGTTATATTTTTTTCTTCTGAAAAATTAAGGGAAGAAGGATATATTAGTATTGGAAAGACTCTTCAAGTTCCAGTGTTTGAAATGAGCTGATATATACTCACAATTTATTGAAAAATCCAAGAATTAATTTTACATACACACACGCGCGCGCATACACACATATGTTGTACATACAACATTTAGTTAGGATTTTTTTTTCAAGAAAGGATTTTGACACATAAAAATGGAAATCAACTTACAAAAAGTCATATCAATGGCCTTCAAGTGTAACATATACCAAGGCAATGCAACATCCCTGCTGGGGATTCCAGATGTACAGGCAGATATTGGGCAATCAACCAGGCATCATGTTAGTAGATTAGGATCAGAAGACACTGATCCTTGATTGATGTAGTGATGTAATATATCAATATCAGGAAGAAATAATATATAAAGCAGGAGACATAATAGGACCTGAATGGGAAAGGGTGTGTAAAATAAAGTCCAATGTAGTCCCAGGGGTGAGAAGAGCTCTTGGGCTGTGACTCTTAAACTGGGAGAGTGTTTCTAACAGATACCAGGAACAACATCAGAGCTCTCTGTCCAGAAGAGTGCAGTGCTAGGAACAGCTAAAATCCTGCACATAACCCTCAACCTCCAGGCTTATGATAGAGGTCCCAGGATTGAACAAGACACATACCACTCTTAAGGGTGAGAAAGGATTGGGGGGGTTTATACACATGCACACAGTGTGTCTCTCCCACACACTTTTTTTCACACTTTAGACCATTGCAGCATGTTTTAGATTTGGATGCTTGACAACTGATTCACATTTATAACTCTTGCAGTGACCTGTGATCATTTGATCACCTTCTGCAAGTTTCTGACAAGCAAAGTTAATGGGAAAACCAGATTCACTTAACATCCATGTTGCTAATTTAATAACTTTAGTGATTCACTTAACAAATGTGGCAAGAAAAATTGTAAAGTGGGTCAAGACTCACTGAAAGAAATGTTAGACTTTAGCCCCTTGGCCGACGAATGCTATGTATGTTTGCTGTCTGAGTGGGGATGTCTGACTTTTAACATAATTGGGGATTTTAGATTAGATAAATTAATTGAAATTAATTGGATTAGGACATTGTACTGTATTGTTTTTCATCTTTTATATGCTGTACGCCGCCCTGAGTCCTGGGAGAGGGGCAGCATAATATTATTATTAAAATAATTATAATTATAATGAGAAGAAGGAAGAAGAAGAAGAAGGAGAAGGAGAAGAAGAAGAAGAAGAAGAACAACAACAACAACAACAACAACAACAACAACAACAACAACCTGGGCAGCTATCAACAAATGAGCTACAGGAACAAAACAAACAAAACTTACCAATCAAAAAGTGGCAGAAATTCTCAATGGCAGAGAATCGCACAATCATTAAGTGTTATTACAACTTGGAGCCTGAAAAACGTGGATATCAAAGACGGATGTACCAATTATGGAAACAAGAACTTGCAGACTCAAAAATAACGGAACTTCGACTGGCCAATCAGCGACGACTCATAATCAGGAACCAAATATTCAGTGAAGTCGAATTAGAAGAAATATAGAAAACCTGCCAAATAGAAACACCAAAGTCTGATCTGGCACCAGTAGAAGCTTCAACAAGATCTGGAGTCACTGCACAACTGGAACCTGATGAAAACTTGGAAAGACAGCAAGAAGCTGCAGATGAGACACCTGGCACTATGACTCAAAGGCAGCAAGAACTGAAGGACCAAATACTTGCTCATGCAGGGCCCAATACAGAGCAAAAGAGACTTCCAGCCTTAAAAAAACATAAGCAAGGAACAACTTGTCCCACTGATGGAAGATATTAACTCTGCACTTGCAACTGTTAATGTAACTTCAATTGAAGAATTGAATCAGCTTGCCTACAGGACAGCTGTGATAGTAATTGAAGAACTAGGGTTACTGCAACAGAAGCCAATTGAAAAACCAACTGGAAAACCAAAATGGAAAATCCGACTAGAACTGAAAATCAAAAGCTTGAGATCAGATGTAAGTAACTTGAAGAACATTAAGGAGCAGAAACTGAATAATCAGAAGATCAAAGATTATTTGACAAAAAAGTACTGTCTTAATGCAAGAAATATCAAGGAGGCTCTGGAAGTTGTAAAGCAGCAGATAACAGTGACAGCCAGGAAAATTGAGTAATATCAAGCTAGGATCACCCAATATAGGCAGAATCAAACATTTCAATCCAACCAGACGCAGTTCTACCAAAACCTGCATCAGCAAACAGACAGGAAAATTGAAAAGCCAGAGGTGAAAATAACAACAAAGTTCTGAAAAGATCTCTGGGAGGTTGAAAAGGACTATAACAAAACTGCCAGGTGGATAAAGGAGTTTGAGAATAAATTGTCAAAGAGCAATATGCAATCAGCAATGACATCAGCATGGAGTTTGGCCTGGATAAGTGTGCCACAGTGGCACTGAAAAAGGGGAAAATCACTGAAAGTGAGGGCATTGAAATGCCAAATGGTCAAGCCATCAAGTGCCACCAGCCAGAAGCCTACAGATACTTGGGCATCTTGCAATTGGATAAAATTAAGCATGGTCATGTGAAAACTGTGATCAGAAAATAATACATCCAGAGGACCAGAAAAATTTTGAAGAGCAAACTGAATGGTGGCAACACTATCAAGGCTATAAACACTTGGGCCATACCTGTCATTAGGTACACAGCTGGCATAGTGAACTGGACTCAAGCAGAGCTGGACCACTTGGACAGGAAAACCAGAAAATTAATGACAATCCATCATGCACTACATCCCCGCAGTGATATTGACAGGCTATATTTACCAAGGAAAATAGATGGCAGAGGACTTTTGCAAATGAGGCAGACAGTGGAAGAAAAGAAGCATGCATTAGCTGACTATGTGAAGGAGAGCAAAGAATCAGCGTTGATAGAGGCCAACAATAGGAAGCTTTTCAAGGCGAAGCAAACTAAGGAACAGCACAGAAAAACTGTAACTCAATGTCGTATGGACAGCTGTTGGAACAAAGCATTGCATGGCCAGTTCTTGGAGAAGATTGAAGGCAAACTGGATAAAGAAAAGACCTGGTCATGGCTTAAAAGTGGAACACTCAAAAAGAAGACAGAAGGACTAATACTGGCTGCACAAGAACAGGCCATTAGAACGAATGTTATCAAAGCCAAAATTGAAAAGTCAACAGACGATACAAAGTGCAGACTCTGTAAAGAAACAAACGAAACAATCAATCACATACTCAGCTGCTGCAAAAAGATCTCACAGACTGACTACAAACACAGACACAATGCTGTGGCACAGGTGATCCACTGGAACTTGTGCCAGAACTACCATCTACCAATGGCAAAGAACTGGTGGGATCATAAGTGCTGTGTCTGCATAGCAATAAGCCGGCTGTCAGATTCGAGCTCGCGTATCCCTCTCCAGGGTCCTGATTGGCCGCATAAGCATAGTTACTGTTAAAGCGGGAACCCTCCTTTGTATATGATTGGTAGTTGCCTCAGAAGGCGTCCTGTATATAAGTCTGTGTTCTCTTGTGTACTTCTTAAGCCTGTACCTGCCCTGTTGGCATGTTCTGATTAAACTCACATGTTCTGGTAAAAGGCCTCAGTTATTATACTGGCGACGAGATTTCAACCCTGCATTTCCATCCAGCATCTGTGTCTGCAGTAAGTGACAATGTCTGTACAGCTTACTTTTCCCCCTTTCAACCCACAAGGGGAGACCTGGGATTCCTACGTTGCCCGCTTCGACTGTTTTCTAATTTCAAATGGGTATACCGAGATTTCTGGGGACCGCAAAAGGTCTTATTTTCTCGGTTTCTGCGGCCCCGAGATGTTCGAGACTGCCAGAGCTTTATTCGCTCCCGTCTCTATCCATGATGTGCCTTGGGAGACTTTCTTATCAACTCTCCAAGATCACTATGCCCCTGCCCCGTCTCGGTGTGCCCGGCGCTACGTTTTTTATCAGAGAAACCAGGCAGAGGGTGAATCCATTAATGAGTTTGTGGCCGCTCTCCGCCGGGCTGCATTATATTGCGAGTTTACAGATTTAAATGATTACTTGCTGGACAGGCTAGTGTTCGGAGTCCGGGATGGCCGCCTTAAACGCCGTTTGCTGGCCACCCGGGATTTGACCTTTCAGACAGCTTTAGCTGAAGCTCGTGCTTTTGAGCTTTCCACGCTATCCCTGGCAGCCATGGACAGCTCAGTGAACGCGACAGCTAAAGTGCCAGCGGTGCCAGAGAACCCGAAAGCCGCTACAGACAAGGAGGGCGGCAGCGAAGTTGAGGAGGAGGAGGTATGCCGGCTGGGTGCTTCCAGAGGTCGTGAGCCTCCTGCCAGCCGCCCCCGGGCCCCTCTGTCCCCTTGCAGGGGTTGCGGGGGAAACCACTATAGGTCAAATTGCTCGTTTAGAGAAGCGGCTTGCCGGCGTTGCGGGGCCAGGGGCCACATTGCAAGAGTCTGCCGTTCCCGGAGGTCCCCTCCAGCCGCCCCTAGAGAGCAGAGGGAGTTCCAAGGTTCCAATCCCCGTTGGCAGAGGAGATTTTCTTCCACCAAGAGAGATGACTGCAATGCCATCTATAGCAGCCCGCGCCCAGCTTCTACGTTCGTGAGGAAAACCTCAGGCTCTTCTGACAAGATCTCCGTGACAGTTCGTCTGGGAGGCGTCAATTGCTCCATGCAAGTGGACACGGGCTCCGCGCATTCATTGGTTTCCTGGGCCACCATCAAGAAATGCATGCCCGGATTGAGCAGGAGTCGGTTGCAGCCATGTACTGTGACTTTACGGGACTACCAAGGGGCGCCCATTCCGGTGTTGGGGGAAGGGAGATTCCCTGTCATCTTCAAATCTTTCATGGGCAGGTTGCCTCTGATGGTGGTGGACGGGCCGTTCTCCAGCCTCCTGGGTTTAGACTGGTTTAAGGCTTTGGGCTTTTCTGTTGCGGGGGTGAACGCTGTGAGAGGGGAATCAGTATTTCAAGGGCTTACTAAGGAATTCCCCTCCGTCTTCGATGACAAGCTGGGTTGCTACACGGGAACCCCGATTACTTTTAGCCTTGACCCCAAAGTGCCAGCTGTAAGGCTGAAGCCCCGCAGGGTGCCCATTCCCCTCCGGCCAAAAGTTGATGCCGAATTGGACCGTCTGATTGCACAAGGGGTGTTGGAGCCGGTTGACCAGGCTGTCTGGGAGACCCCACTGGTCATCGCTTTCAAAGGGGATGGGGGATTGAGACTGTGCGGGGATTATAAGTGCACTGTTAATAAGGCCCTGGCTCACCACTCATACCCGCTTCCAGTGGTGCAGCAGTTACTTCACACTCTGGGTAATGGTAAGATCTTTGCCAAGCTTGATTTATCCCAGGCTTACCAACAGCTCCCCGTAGACCCCTTGACAGCAGAAGCCCAGGCGATCATAACGCATAGGGGGGTGTTCAGGTGCCACAGGCTGCAATTTGGGGTCTCTATTGCACCGGGGTTGTTCCAGGGGTTGATGGAACGGTTGCTGTATGGGCTGGAAGGCACGGTGCCCTACTTTGACGACGTGCTGGTCTCAGGGAGTTCCGAGGACGAACTTCTTCACAGGGTTAAGCAGGTATTGCTCAAATTCCAAGAAGCGGGACTGAAGCTCAAATCAAAAAAGTGTGTCTTTGGGGTTCCAGAGGTTGATTTCCTGGGATTCAGGGTGGACGGAAAGGGAATCCATCCCACCCCTGAAAAGACTAGGGCCATTTGGGATGCCCCCAGACCCCAGTCGAAGGAGGAGCTGCAGGCTTTCCTGGGTCTCTTGAATTTTTATGCGGTGTTTATCCCGCACAAGGCTTCGGTGGCAGAGCCGTTGCATAGGCTTCTGGACAAGCGGTCAGTTTGGCACTGGGGGGAGCGGGAGGAAGCTTCTTTCAGAGGGGTCAAAGGGATACTCACCTCAAACAGTGTCCTGGCTCAGTATTCCCCTAGTCTGCCATTAGTTCTCACCTGTGACGCTTCCAGGTACGGAGTGGGTGCTGTCCTCAGCCACAGATTGCCAAACGGCTCGGAAGCCCCTTTGGCGTTTTTTTCCCGGACTTTGGCCGCAGCAGAAAGAAACTATGGCCAAATAGATAAGGAGGCATTGGCCCTAGTGGCGGGAGTTCGCCGTTTCCACGAATATTTGTATGGCAGAAGGTTCGAGTTAGTGACGGACCACCAGCCCTTGCTAGGGTTACTCTCAGGTAACCGCCAGAGCCCAGCTGTTTTGTCTCCACGTATGACACGCTGGATTGTCTTTATGGCCAATTACACTTACACGTTAACATACAAACCGGGTCGTCACATTGCACATGCAGACGCACTCAGCAGGTGCCCAGTACATGAAGAAGTAACAGACCCTGCACCGGCCAGCTCCGTTTTTGCCTTGACAGACGGGCCAGTTGTACTGGCTGCCCCCGAGGTATCTAGAGAGACAGGGAAAGACCGCATTCTGGCCCAGGTAAGGCAATGGGTTTTGAGGGGATGGCCACTCTCTACCCCAGCTGACCAGTTCATTCCATTTTTCCGCTGTCGCACGGAGTTCTCAGTAGAGAAGGGAGTTCTTTTAAGGGGTGGCAGAGTGGTTATACCGGGCAAGCTGAGGAACCAGGTGTTGTCCCTGCTGCACAAGGGGCACCCTGGAATAGTTAGAATGAAGGGGCTAGCCAGGGATTACGTGTGGTGGCCAGCATTAGATAAGGAAGTGGAGCAATGTGTGGCTAACTGTGCTGTTTGCCAGGAGAGTAGACCTTTACCCCCACGAGCGGAACCTTTAACATGGGAACCACCATCTAGCCCCTGGACACGCTTGCACATAGATTTGGCCGGTCCCTTCATGGGGCAAACTTTTTTAATCACCGTGGATGCATACTCCAAGTGGGTAGAGGTGGCCCAGATGCAGTCCACTCAGTCACAGGCCATCATAGAAGCCTTAATGACATTATTTGCCACGCATGGGTTCCCGGACCTACTAGTCTCGGACAACGGCCCGCAGTTCACATCAGTCCTCTTTGAATCCTTTTTGGCCACTGCTGGCATTAGACATGCCTTGTCCTCGCCTTGGCACCCGGCCAGTAATGGCCAGGCGGAACGGGCAGTTAGGTCAGTTAAAGACTCCCTCAAACGGCTACCCCAGAACTCTTGGAAGGCTAGATTGGCTGATGTGCTCATGGCTCAACATACTACCCCCTGTGTAACCACGGGAAAGACGCCAGCGGAGCTTTTAATGGGTCGCAAATTGCGGATCATACTTGACAGGTTGCACCCAGGGTATGCGGGAACAGTACAATGGCCAGAAGCAGCCAGACGTGAGGTGACTGTAGGAGACGCGGTATTTGCCCGTGCCTATTCAGGCCAAAAGAATTGGGAGAAAGGTATAGTATGCAGGGAACTGGGGCCTCGTTCCTTCGAGGTAGAACTAAGAGACGGGCGAATTTGGAAAAGACACCTGGATCAGATTAGACTCAATAGGGAGGATCGGCAAGAAGATCGGGAAGCCAATGAGTTCCAGGGGGTGTGTCTTCAGGACCCACCCACAGCTGCAGGAACTTCAGGAAACTTTTCCTCAGCGTATCACAGGGAAGAAGAGGTGGGCCAGGCTCCCAAACCAATCCATCCGGCCGAGATCGAGAGGTCAGAACATCCCACGGAGCCCCGGCGCTCCGAGAGAATCTGTCGCAGACCTGGGTATTTAAAAGATTATGTCTGTGTCAGCCGAAGGGGCAGGAGTGCTGTGTCTGCATAGCAATAAGCCGGCTGTCAGATTCGAGCTCGCGTATCCCTCTCCAGGGTCCTGATTGGCCGCATAAGCATAGTTACTGTTAAAGCGGGAACCCTCCTTTGTATATGATTGGTAGTTGCCTCAGAAGGCGTCCTGTATATAAGTCTGTGTTCTCTTGTGTACTTCTTAAGCCTGTACCTGCCCTGTTGGCATGTTCTGATTAAACTCACATGTTCTGGTAAAAGGCCTCAGTTATTATAATAAGCCTGAAAAAGTGGTCGAAAATGAGCAAGCAAAACTACTGTGGGACTTCTGACTTCAGACTGACCGAATTCTGAAGCATAGCACGGCAGACATCCTGATTGTGGAGAAAAAGAAAGTATGGATCATCGACATTGCAATCCCAGGAGACAGCAGAATTGAGGAGAAGCAGCTAGAGAAATTAGTGAAATATGAAGATCTAAAAATTGAGCTGCAACGACTCTGGCATAAGCCAGTGAAAGTGGTTCCAGTGGTCCTTGGCACGCTGGGTGCAGCGTGCCAAAAGATCTCAGCGGACATTTGAAAACCATCGGAATTGACAAAATCTCCATCTGTCAATTGCAAAAAGCTGCTTTACTAGGATCAGCACTCATAATTCGCCGCTACATCACACAGTCCTAGGTGCTTGGGAAGCGCCCGACTGATGATAAAATATGAAATCCAGCATAGTGATTTCGTTTGCTGAGTTGTACTGACAATAATAATAATAATAATAAAGAAAATCTGACCCACATTGAATCTTTATCTTTCTGAAGGCTCACTCTTCAAACTGCACAAAGCCTAGACTTTTTATCCTCTGCTAGTAATGTGCTGTAGTATGTCCTCTGCAGCCCTGTTAGTATTTCAGCACATTAAGCAACAATATGCAAAGAAGGAAAGAAGCAAAAGAAACAACTGTCTGCCTCTAGCTTACCGTACTAATACCTACAATCGCTGCTGCTGATTTACATATAAAATAAGGTTTTGTATTTTGTGGATGAATGATCGCTCTTCTCTACATTCATTAACTTAAGTCTGCAGTTAAGGCATTTAAAGCCGATTGCAAATGCTTCCCACATTCGAATTAAAGTAACAAATTTTGCATCCGAAGTGTCATTATATTGAATCCTTTCCCAACTGAAGCTGAAAATAAATTTGGTAAGGTAACTGTTATTTCCTTTTGGATGCGATTCTTTCACCAAAGGCATCCTGAACAGCGAATGCTCCATTCCTGTCATTCGGTGAATAGTGCTTTGAAAGAGATATTTGAGTTTACTTGCTGGTTTTACATCTCAGTCCTTTTAGGTTAAGCACCCATCTTCAACAGCAGCAGAGGAAGATGACAGAATATTAAAGAATTGTCAAAGACAAAAGCTTGCCGATTGGCAGTCTGCAATAAAAGGATACCATCAAAAGCCTTTGTGTGGTTCCAGTCAAAATATTCTCCCTAGGCTTCATAAGAATATATGGAACTGAAGTGCATTTCTGCTACAGCTATTTTACATGGATGGTTTGCTGTTACTTCACATGAGCTTGCAACATAATTGAAGTGTTTTTGCATATGTAACTGGTCAATCAACTGAACACCTTCAGCATAAACTGCTCAGCAGGCAATAATTAGAGAAAGAGTACTAGGCTTCGAAAAACCTGGGGAAGTGTCTTTCTGGATTGCTGTATTGCTGACATCCTTTGCAAGACTAGGTTAGTAAATGTAATATGTAAAACATAGGTTCAGTTTTCATCAGTATCTGTTAATTGTTGGATTAAATTAGATCAAAATATTCACCAACAATATCCACGCTACAGCCATCCTCATTCAACTGAAGTACTGTTAAATTGGGAACAATATAGTACAAATAGGTAAATACTGAACCTGAGATTAAGATGGGGGGGGGGGTATGAAATGTCAATTCACATTTTTGTGGGACTCTCTTTACTGTATTTCCATAAATGTTGGGGGAATTATGTTGCATATACTAGAAGCTGTTTATTTTTATTTCTGGCCTGATTTTCTACATTGAGAATACCATGTCTAATGAACTTGAGCATTCTTGAGGGGGTGGGGAGGGGGGGAACACTTATATTTTGCATAATAGTTTACATGTGTGAGTTGCCTCTGAAAAGAACACTATAATTAGCTTGTCATCTTCCTTAGAGGAGACTATCTGTCGTAAAGATACATTGGTTAGCCTTGCCTTCTACAGCATTGTTATTTCCTTTGAATGAAATGCATGGTCATGCACACACTTTCACATTAGATTTGAATTGCTTTCCCACTTCTTGATTCTGATTTGGGCTAGAGAGTCAAAGGACATTTGATTATGCTTTCTTCCTTTCCTATTCAGCTAATAACGGGAATAAGAGTTTGTCTTCCAGATTTCCAGTATGTTAAAGCATACTGATCTAACACAGAGCAATGGTTGAAAAAGTTGCATGCTCCACTTGTTCATGATCTTGTTACTAAAGGAAAACACAGTTGACTGAAATGCTTTCCTGCTTTTGGCAAACTATGTGCACTTTTGTTTTTCTTTAATTAAACCAGCAGCACAGTAAGTATAAGTATTTTTGCACTGGCATGAGTTGGGGGAGTTCACTGGTGGTCATATTATCACTGAGATTTGTTTCTCAGCGTGATATGAAATGATCAAATACTTTCAGATTTTTCAAAATCTCCCTTGGTGTTTTTCATTTATAACTTAATTTTTAACAGGAAGTAAAGAATTTGTTTTTGTTTAAAAAGTAGGCTATAGGATTAAATGATGTGTGGAAGTTTTCCAGAGCTGCTGACTAGGACAAGGTAGTGGCAAATCACTTTCTATCATGTAAAAAAAAACAAAAAGAAACCACCCTTTATGGATGTGCCCATGCAAGGCTCTAGAACAGTGATGTCTAAGCTTTTTTTCAGCCTGTGCATGACACCACCACCACCCTGTGAACCCCCCCACATGTGCACCCCATGCATGTACATGTGACCCCCTGCCTTTTCCCCATACATGTGTATAAGATCCCTAGCATGTGTACCCATGCATGCGCAGCAGAGACCCAAAAACCAGCTGGCTAGTTGGAGACATGCACGGTGGAGCTGAGCTGGGGCAACAGCTTATGTGTCCACAGAGAGGGTTCTGTATGCCATAGGTTCACCATCACAGCTTGACATAAAAACAAGGCTATATCCTGAAGAAGGATTGAAGAATAATTATTTAACATGAATTTTTAAAGCTGATTCTTCATGCCATATGCTATCATGTAAATAAAAATGCATATACATAAGCACATGCACATCATTTGTATGAACAATGCATGTGTGGAACCATCCACTTTCCCTCCTCCCGCTGCTGACACAAGTCCACAAAGCTGGAATGGTTGGAGACCGCTATTTTAGTAGATAAAGTTTTTGCAAAATTGAATGTTTTTAACAACATACTTGGGGATAAAGCACATCTATTGGATGCATCTCTACAAATTTAAAAGAATATTTTAAATTATTTAGTACTTGATACTTTAAAACATTAATTTGATTTCACACAACAAATATTATTTCACACAAACTGAATAGTAGCAATTCCTTTCCACATGGAATTGATCTGTCAGTTAACATAAGAAGAACCATAAAGAGGGTTGCATATACATGCATAGTTCTTGTTTGTTTCCTTTCAACCCCCACTCTCACCCTTGCCTGCCCCATCTCCTTCTCGCTCCCTCTCTCCCCCTCCCCTCCTTCTTCTCCTCCTCTCGAGTTCCCCCATCACGCTGTTTCTCCCCCAGTTTCAGCCCAGCTGAAACACCTGTCTGGCATCTAAATGGTAATATACCTGTATAGTTATCATGAGGCATCCGTCCCTTTGAAAACTTTCCCCCCTAAGGAGAGCCTAAATCTCGGGGTGGAAGCGATCACACACCCGAAAAGGCAACAATCCCGAGGATCTTTCCAAGGCTTCCATACCATCCCTCCCGTAACTTGCCCATAAACACCCCAAAAATCAACGAAATGATCAGTGTTGGGATGCCAGACAGACAGACAATGAATAAACACATGCACGCACAAATTAAAATATAAAACTCCCGCTCCTTCTCCAAAAAAGGCTGCTTTCAGACAGGGAAGGCAATGGAAAGTAACAAATCCTCTGATTGCCTGACGGCCAAGTGTCCCCTGCGTCCAAAAGGCCAGGACGGAAGTGCTTTTGAGACTCGTTCAGCGAAAGGGCCAGGGAGAAAAGGCAGCAACCAATGTCTGGGAGGCAAAAGGCTGGGGACGGAAAAGGCTCGGCCAAGTAGAGGAGGCTAAAAGTCTTAGACCCATGTTTAAGCTATTAAAAGTATGAACCAAACTATATATTTAGTTAAGATATAATGAAGCAGATAAATATCATGAAGAACTAACGCCTGTGTGACTGTTAGCTGATGGAACTGCAAAATGATGTGGTAATATCCTTCATTAGAGATTTTCAAACAGAACCTGAGGTCACCATCTGTTAGAAAAGCTCTAATGGAACATACATCATGCAAAGGAGTGGACTAGGTGACCTCCGTAAACTTTTTAAACTCTAATTCTCAGGAAGAAAAGAGTTGTTTAGGGTGTCTAGAAGTACCCTTCATATTGAATTCTGATTTGTGAATTAGGAAAGTAAATAGAAAAACAGAATATTGAGAACACATGATCATGGGACAGACAATGCATTTCTAGAGGACTGCATGAACATAATAATAAAAATGTCTTCATCTTGTGAAGTATGTTGAAATCATGTCTTTATTCCTCTTACAGATATTATTCACTCTCCAGCACTGATAGGAGAGGAGACATTTATGAGCACTACTACCCCCACCCCAAATAATTTTAATTTTTCCCCAAAGAACAATTTTTGCACAGCCTAAATTCCAGGGAAGTATGTTTAGGATGAAACATTATACAGTTGTGGTTTTTTAAAATGTATTTTGTGCAGATTGCACTACAGTTATTTTTCTAAGAAGTTGTAAATGGTGGTGGTGGTGGTGGTGATGTCAAGTCATGCCATGTCGGGTACAATTGTAGCTCCTATGAGAAAAACAGGGGTTGAAATTGTGATCTTGGACCATCCATTTCAGAAGATATTGAGCTTTGTGAATATTGTAAAATGAACTGGAATATTGAATATTTCTTTGGAGTTTCCTACATTACTTTCTTAACTACTTTTAGGAAAAACATTAACCAGTTGCAAATCTTCTGCTTCTATTTAGCACTTTGCCATTGTAGCTTTTTTTCACCAAGAGAGATATTCAGAAAAATTAGTCATACAAAAATGATTACATAGATAGCTTTTTTATCCCATAGAGCAGTGATTTTCAACCGTTTTTGAGCCACGGCACATTTTTTACATTTACAAAATCCTGGGGCACACCACCAACCAAAATGACACAAAATGACACTCTTAACGCAGTACATATTATACATATAGTTAATAATATAGTTTCTAAATATATTTATACTCACTTAGTGTGAAACCTGGGCCTGTTTCAATGAACACAAAAGGGATATCCTGGCAGGAATGGTAGTTTGGGGACCCATGTTTAATTTCCCCATGGCACACCTGACCATGTCTCACGGCACACTAGTGTGCCATGGCACACTGGTTGAAAAACACTGCCACAGAGCATAGAATAGCATTTTGTGATAAGTTATCAGATTGATAGAGAAGATCACCTCTTCTGTGTTGAGTTTAGGAAAGCATCATAGTTTTTGAGAGAACATAGTTTAAAAGATGGTGAGGCAAAGGATTCTTGAAATAGTAGATTAATTGGATACTTTTTAATGAATATGAACTAAAGATTCCCTAACTTTGTGTTAGTAGATCACAAACTGATTAAGAGCTAATATTAGAAAGAAAAAGATAGACAAGTCTATAGACAAAAACACCTATTGAAAAAATTAAATGTAGACATTGTCTTTATTCCAGAACTAATTCTATCTCAGCAAAATACCATGAACTTAGTATGTTTTAATTTTCATGGTATGTAAGAAAAATCTTGAAACACAGAAATGTAGTTCTGACACATTAAATCACATGTGCAGGACCTTAATGATGAAGGAACCTACAATTATGAGGTTGTCATTATTATTTCATTTTTTTTTCAGACCACAGTATTTATATCATGAACTTTAGACATTTTAGTTAGGCCAAAAACCAGTCATTTCCCAAGAGAAATTAAAAGCAATAAGCTGAGTAACAACACAAACAAGATGAATTTGAGTATTTTTTATTTATTTGTTTTTCAAATTATTCTTCATCAGAATAAACACATTAAATAGTGAAGCTATGAAGAAAAATGAAACTATAAGCAAAATGAAAGATTAGCATTCAAAAGACCTAAAATAGAATTGAAAATGTTATAAAGTTAGTGCTACTAATACTTTTGAGAAGACACTAAAGCAGGCTGTCAAACTTACAGCCTTCAGGCCAGAAGCGTCATGTGCTGAACATGCCTACACCCAGTTTAGCAAAAGGGAGGAAAGTCCCAATGCATCAGGTGACAATACTAGTTTGACAGCCTTGCACTAAAGATTCTTTTTATACATAGATAATTAAAATTCCTTCATAATTTTTACTTTATTATTTGAAAAAAGGAAGTCCACTGAATATAAGCTGATATAAAAAAAGGCATTTCTATAGATAGACTTCTTTCCCAATATATGTATGGCCTGCTACTATCTGAAACCAATTAGGTAAATATCATAGTTCAATTAATCTAGAACAGGGTGTCAAAGTCGTCACAGTGGCATCATGTGACATGTGTGACATCATGTGACCTTTCCCCCCTTCGCCAAACTGGCCACAGCATGGCCAGCATGTGACTCATCCAGTTTGACAGGCTTGATGTAGAAGAATCAGAGGACTCTCCTGTTTTTTTAGATAGACTTCATCCATCAAGGTTGCCACAGCTGCCTTAATGTCCGATTAAACTGAAGCCAGATAAACAGTTTTCATTCCAGTGCCTGGAATTGTTTCTGAAGTAGCTTTCCCTCAAACCTATATTTGTATTTGTCATTGAGCAATAGCTGTTAAAATTCACTACACTTTTTTAAAAGTCTGGTGCATTACTTCCTTCAAGGCAGTCAAACTTAACACTTTGTCTCCAGAAGCAGTGATCACCTGAAGATGAACAAGGTATATGACCACAAACTTTATGTTGCTAAGTGAAACATTTGTTAAGTGAGTTTACCCCATTTTACGACTTCTTCTGTTGTTAAGTAAATCATTGCATTTGTTAAGTTAGTGACATGGTTGTTAAGTGAATCTCAATTCTCCATTGGCTTTGTCAGAAGATCGCAAAAGCTGATCACGTGACCCCAGGTCACTACAACCATCATAAACCCGAGCCACTTACCAAGGATCTGAATTTTGATCATCTGACCTTGGGGATGCTGCAACGGTCGTGTGAAAAACAGTCATAAATATTTTTTTTCAGCGGCATTGTAACTTTAAACAGTCACTAAACAAACTGCTATAACTTGAGGACTACCTGTATATTCTGTTTTTAAAAAATCAAATACTGTAAACCTTTTACCACCTGGGAAAGTGTATGACCATCTTAAATAAAATGATCCTGTAAAAGTAAAACTAGTGCCACAAAATATATGTAATAATGACTTTTTTAGCATCAGCCTTTGGGGCCTGGTCACTCATTTAAAGAACAATTTTACTGCAGAGGCTTCTGTCTGTACATCTAAAAGAGTATATTCCCATGTTGGCAAACCTATGGCACACATGCCACAGGTGACACATGGAGACTTCTCTGCAGGCACGGCAGCTGTCACCCCAGCCCATCTCCACTGTGCATGTGCACACATCTCCAGCCAGCTGGTCTTCAGGTCTCTGCCGCATATGCGCAGGGGATGGGGTGCATGCAAAGGGCACACATGCATGCATGGGGGGTGCTTTCATTGCATTTTGGGAGATTGCACATGTGCACTCGCTCTCCTCCCACACACCCTATTTGGGGCCTGGAAGGTTTGCACTAACCTGGAAGCAAAAATGCATGGAGGACACATGTGTATGCATGGGGGGCACGGCAGGCTTATGGGGGTGCATGCGCAGGAGGCTCTCACATTGCATTGGGGGGTTCGCACGCGCGCTTTGGGCTCTTGGCACCAAAAGGTTTAGCCATCACTGCTATATTTGATTACTGATTTTTGACACAGTGTGCTAGAAGCAGTGCTTGTGATTTTTCTTTTTTTTAAAATACTGTCATTGGTAAACAAGCTATCCCATTTCTTACTGTAATATCTTAAGCAGACCTGAGAGTTCTCAGCAGTGCAACATTGGCAGAACCTTTTATTATGAGAATGATATCATTATCTCTAAATCTATTCTGCAGTGTGAATACAACAAAGAGAGGGGAGCTGTAGCATTGTGCTATACATATGGAAAGCATCTGCTGTTGGCATACTATCTTCCTATAAATAATTGACCACTGTTTTCATAGTCACTTTAAAGTGTGTAATACGGGTCCAGTGTATCAACTTGAGTTTGTAGAAATGTTGATTATCACCAGATTCCAGACCTGGCTACTTGCAGAAACACCACAATAATTGTTTCAGCCAGCCAATGTTTTGTGCAATGTAGGGATAATATCTGGCACAAGAGAAACCAGGAAAGTATATGTCAGTTAAAGCATGTAAAAAGTTTTGAATATAAAACAAATGGAAACTAAACAATACCTTACTATTTTTTGTGGATCTTTTAATGCAGTTCTCCAATATCTTCTCATATTAAAACCAGAAGTGCAACCTGAAAATTAATATCAATTACTGAAAACAAAATGCCACATCAGTAATGTTAAGATTTTGTTTTAAACCCACAAACTGAGAGCAATTCAAAACTCCAGTAAGGCTAAAAATATGAACTTGACCCATAAGAGTTACCACAAAATGCTTTGCAGTCAAAAGCCAACAAAGGAAAAAGGAGCTGATGTTTTGAGATCTCAGGGCTGATCTAGAGGCAATACTTTGTTCTGTGAGCCAGAAAAAAATTGGAGATGCACAAATATGTGTGTATATGTGTCTGTGTGTGAGGGATTTTTACTTCATTATATTTTTTCTAGATTTTTTTTGTTCTGGAAATAGTCATATTTTGATTTTCCTTTATTTTTTTTAAAGATGTCCATATTGGAATTTGGTGTAATTTTATTTTTAAATTATGTTTATCTTTTAATTATTTAACAATTGAACAAAATTCAAAATTGAATGAAAGATAAGACATTTTGTTTTTCTGATCTTGGGGGGGGGTTTTTTTGCTTGATTGTGTATTTCTTAGCTGTTACTTTTTAAAAACAGATAGCCATATAAATTTTCTATCTAAATAAATCTTATTAATAAGATAGGGGGGAGGAAACAAATAAGATAAGACAGCATGTAAACATAGGGGGGAGGAAACCTGACAAGACTAATTTTTTGTCCCATCACAAAGCAGTCCATTCGCTGATCAGCAGATATTGAAAATAGTTAAGTCAGTTTCTTTAATTCAACCACACAGCCCCCTGACAGAGATGGGTTGCTCCCAGTTCAGACCAGTTCTAAGAACCAATAGCGCCGGTAGCAGGAGGCCCCACCCACCCACCCAGGAAACTTCTGCACACACGCAGAAACGTCGCACGCGAGCACACGCACAAACCAGTAATAAAGGGTTTTAGAACCCACTACTGCTCCCTGGTAAGCCTAGGAGTTTGGAGCAGTAAGCAGTATATATGTCTCTCAGAGCATATCTTTCATTCTGTCTGGCTGAAATAACTCATGAATATGAAGAATGAGGCGGATTGAATAAATTAGCAGATTTCACAAAATAAAACTACTTTAGGAAATAGTTTACCTGTTATAATCCCTAAAATACTCTAGTGGATGTGCCGGTCGTACTAAGTAAATATATTTGTTTATAGACATGTTCTGTATTAGCTTCCACTCTTGCCCAGGACTTTGTCCAAACAAAATCCCACTAGAAGTAGGATGTTCGCACCCGAGTAGGAGTTTCTTGGATAAATATTTTTGCTATATTGAGACCAAAACCACTTCTACAAATTTCAGACTTTGATTGAAATGGTATATTTCTTTTTGCTTTTTATTTCTTCCCATCTCCACCACTGGCAACCACTGATGCATTACCTTAACTCCTCTTACCTCCCACTGCTTTGGTGAACAAGAGCCTCAATAGAAACTGAGCACATCAAGCAGGAATGAGCATTGAGCAGAAGCCGCACCCACGTTTCTGCCAGCAAAGGAGCAGGGAGCCGAACCTCTCCGTTAGGAAAGGAGTTCTTCTTGCGTTAAAATAATGGATGAGTTCCTTTTCCCCCAGCAACCAGATATAGGCAGTAAGTTAAGACTGCATATGGGATAAAGTAGCACATATTATTCACAAGTTTGCCAGATAATTATTTATGGGTAAATGTGTGGGATTGATGATATATGTTCACATTATAATAGCAAGAGAAAGCCTCTGATCAAGCAGCCGGTAGCAGTAGCAGCATCGAATGGAAAATATCTATTTTTCTCCAATAATCTTCAATTGCTTACATGAAAATTCCACTCCTGTTTCCCAGTGGCTGCCTATTTCAATATCCACTTCAATCATCTTGCTATAAGCAACAAAGGTGAGAAAAGGCTAATGCAAATAATAATTAGACAAGGTGCCATATTTCGAATGCTTTGAGCAAACATTCAACTTGCAATTTGTTGAAATACTTTTTGGAAGTAATCGTATCCCTATGTAAAAAGACAGGGAAATTGAAGCAAAGACAAATGGTCTTTGGGAGGCCACACAGCAAGTGAGGAACTTAGTTAATTTTAGTTAATTTTCCCAGTGACTTCTTAAACTCATCCTTCCAAGCCACCCCACTCTGCTTTCTTTTCCTCTCCCTTCCTAACCAAATGCCTTAAAATGCTGTGAAGAGTTTAGAAGAAAATACTATCAAGTACACAGATGCATTTGTCTAGACCTGGGCAGAACTGGGCTCCAAATAAATGTGAGTAAGTTGAATAAAAACCTAGTTGCTATAAGCAAGACTATTTAGCAAAGAGTCTAATCAGGCCATTGCACAATGTACTAATAATCTTCAGTTATACTCTGTGGGAGGTCTTCAAGTTAGTAGGAAGCAAGTCTGCCTTTTTATGCTGTGCTCTGATTCTTAAACCAAATCCAGCTTTACAGTCACATTCTTTTTTTTTCTACATGTCTCCCTTAAGGCTTTCAGTTTAACTTTATTTCCAGAAGTTTTCTTACTCAGAAAAATAAATCTATTAAATTTTGTGGCAGTGATGGGAAGAACTTCATAAGTCTGTTTGTTTTGCAAAAGCTACTGCCAAGTATTGTTTTATAGTTTCCTTTTTTAAGCTTCCCACACCATTGTTTACAGTAGCCTCTGAGAAACATAACATAGTAAGTAGTTCATTCCCTACCAGTTTCTTTCTTTTTTCCTTTTGGCAAATGTTCATGTGCTATTCCCACACCTTACGCTTTTACTGGAGCAAATGCCATCCTCTATTTGCCTTGTTTTCTTTCCTCTCAATGATATCAGACGGAGGCTGAGAAGGGGAATAGAATTTGTTGAAAGTTGATGAAGTGCTATAGAAACATTATAAATGTAAGTTTGTTTTATAAGTCAAAGACAGTGGGGATGGATGCATGGATAGATAGACAGACAGACAGACAGACAGACACAGGAGAAAAGCATTAATTGTAGTAGAAAAATAGTGAGAGTACAAATATCCTGTTTCCCCCCAAATAAGATACCCCATGATAATAAGCCCAATCGGGTTTTTGAGTGCATGAAAATAAAGCCAAGTGCTTATTTTACAGTTCAAAAAAATATATAACACAGGGTCTTATTTTCGGGGGAAAGACGGGTAGGGGAACTTTTGAAGAATGGCTTACATTTAGGGCCATTGGCCAAGAAAATGTGAAAATTCAAAATTGTGTGATATATAGTCAAAGGCTTCCACTGTCTACAGCATTGGAGTTTTGAGGAAATGGCATTTATAGAAGAGATTTATGGGAACTCCTCACCAGTACAGATCTTACTGATTGACAGTAGGAATGTGGAAGAGTCCGTATTCCTGTACTGTTCTCATTGACCTGTATTCGCAAGAATGCAAAGTTCATTTTTCATCATGTTCATCAGGAATTAATGGGTGGAAGCTTATTAAAGAGAGATCCAAACTAGAAGGAAAAAAATTCTGAGAGTGAGACAAGTAATCATTGAAATGGCTCTTCTGAAATTGTGGATATTTTCAAAAAATAGCGTGGACAACAATTTGATCAGGTTGTTATAATGTCTCCTGCCTTGATCTGGAGGAAAGGGTAGTCTAGAAGACCTCTGAGATACTTTCAACCATATGATTGCTTTGTGTTCTCAGTGCTTTCTGTATTTTCTCCAGCCTTGTTCTGACTTTCCATTGCAATGAATTTGCAGGTTTTTCTGGTGCCTAATCCAGCAATTCTTCTTCTTTAGATGAAGAATTTGTCTTAGTCTGCATGATTTTATTGATACCAATTCATCTTTACCTGCTTCATTAATTGAGACTGATTAGTGAGAAGACTGCTATGAATTTGACTAGCACAATTTTTAATCTGATTTTTGTTGTACTGACAAATATTTGATTAATATTAGATTAACTTATATTTTCCAAATTAACTGCAGACAATATTTTTTTCCCAAAGGAATCATTCAGGTTCATAAACAATTTCCAAGATACAGGCTCATCAGCTCTTAGATATTTTTTCATTAGCCAAAATTCATATTTTGACCCAATTGCTTATAGACAAGTTTAATTACTAAACAGACTGCTGTAATTTTAAAGAAAATGAATAGGCAAGAAGGATATGTATTTCTTTGAGGTTAATTATTTGGCAGCACATGCTTATTTTGTGATACAACAGGAATTAACAACAAAGAATATAAAGCATATTTTCTTTAATCATACTGATTCTTTTGTAACATTTAGCTGTTACAGCTACAACAATAATTTAAAATTCTTCTAATGTGGTTTGGGAAAATATAATAGTGGTAAGGATCTTTGGCTTTTTAAAAAAATGAACACATTTAAATATACTAAGGTATCATTTTTATGTTTATCTTCTATATATTTAAAATAATATAGTCAAAAATAATATATTTGATATTAAGGTAACATCCTGATATTATTTGATATTAAGGGAATATAAAATAAGTTCCAACAGATAGGAAGAATATAATTTATGTTGAAGAATTAGGATATTCTAGGAACTTTGGAACAGGTTGATACTTAATACAAAATACTACGTCTCTTCTATACCATACTGGCATCCAGTATCTGTTAATTGAAAAAAAATGCTTTTTTCCTATATTAAGAAAGATGTTATATTTTTCCTTTGGTTTTTGAACTGTTGGAAATTTCTAGAGTAAAAATAAATGTTAAGACTTAAAAAAAATCATTAGAATTAGGATTTATAGAAGTTTACATATTAAAAATCCAAGAATTATTTCAAATGATGATGATGACAGGTAAGTATGTCAGATCAAAAACTTCTTTTTAGCAAAGTATCTGTATTCAGCAAAGAAAATAATTCTAGGTAAAGGTAAAGGTTTCCTTGTCTAGTCATTTTCGACTCTAGTTGGCTCATCTCTGTTTCTTAGCTGAGGGAGCCAGCATTGTCCAAAGACACTTCCCGTTGTCATGTGGTCAGCACGGCTATATGCCAAAGGTGCTCGGAATACTGTCATCTTCCCATCAAAGTCTACTCTACTAATATACTCACATTTGCATGCTTTCTAACTGCTAGAGCAGGGCAAGCAATGGGAGTTCACTCTGTTGCACAGCGCTCGGGTCTTGAACCTGGACTGTCAACTTTCCAGTGGACAAGCTCAGCATCTTTAACTGCTGAGCTTATCAACTGAAAAAAAATTCTAAGAGGGATAAAATATCAACTGTGCCTTTCCTTACAGAGAAAAAAGTTTTGTTCTAGCTATGAATGATTTACCACTTTGAGTATAGGTGAAATAGTTACACAATGGACTAATGTGTTATATGCGATATAGGAAAAGGATTTATGCCATCTTGGTGATTTTTGCTGATCCATACAATCATTTGTTCAGAAGGCTGCTATTTGATTTGTAGAGAAAAGCACATTGGTAATTATATTATATTCCTGCATAAGAAGAAATGGTGCAATCTTCTGTAGACATATATATGATGTCTCATACCAAATTTAGCTCATTAGCCAATTGAACCAATTCTGGGGGGGGGGGGGGAATCTATTCACAAATATACATTTCTAAGCAAGGGGGAATAAAACTTTACTTCCAAGTGATGTGGCTATCTGGGATCTCTAAGAAAGGAAAAGAGATCTGGTACCATGGAGCATTTCAAACTATAAAACCTTGGGGCTTTATGAGAACGTAAAGTAAAAAAATGCAGCCAGGAACATCCATAATAATTTTTATTACTGCATATATGCCTAAGGCAGCAGAAATTCTGGATTCTTTTAACAAACCTGAAGTCTGAAAACATTTGAAAACTCAAGTGTTACTACAGAGACTGGTAGCTAAAAAAATACTTGTTAAAAACACTGAAAATAAAAACAGTTTAGAGAGGAGGAGGAAGAGAAGGAGGAAGAGAAAATAGAGTTAAAGGCAGTTAAAGGAGCAAAGTCAGAAATGAAAATAGTAACTGTATGTGAATTTGATTTGGACCACAAAATTATAAGAATTACTGAAAACCTCAATAAATACATAGTTAAGTTTATAGGCTTATCTGAGATGTAGGTTAAGTAAGGTATAAGAGTAGGATTATGTTAGTAAAACTTATGAAACTTAAGAATCTATGTATTTGTGAAGCCATAAGTAGAACACTTTGGAGGTGAAACCTATATCTATTTGCCTGTTCTGCCTGTGCCAAACCATCCAAAATGAACCCCATGACAGAGGCCATATTCATAGGAGAAAAAATTCTGAAACTACTACTCATCGCTGAAATCCAGTGAACCAAGTACACTTTTAGAATTTGAATTAGGGTTGGAGTAATCGTGAATGCTAATATTTAAAGCCATGAACATCCTAGGCAAGATTTCAAGGAACATCTTCTGCTCCATAAATTTAGTCATCTATAGAAACTTTCTTCTAGGTGTTTTGTCAACTACATTTGTACAGGCAGAAAACCAGAAGAAGAGATTATTCTCCGTTATAGTTCTGTCCCTTGCAACCCCTGATTAAGTTAGCTTAATCTTCCCCCAAGGATTATTTTATAATTAGTCCATATAGTTAGTCAGTTTACATGCTTCTATTTTCCTGAAATAGATTTTATCTTTTTCTGTACTGTTTATTAATGCAAGATGATGATGATGTTCACAATGATATAGCTATGTTAGATAGCTAGATTTACATACCACTTCGCAGTGCTTTATAGCCCTCTCAGAGTGGTTTATAGGGTCAGTATATTGCCCCCAACAATGAGTCCTCATTTTACTGACTAAGGGACCTGGAGCCCGGTGAGATTCGAACTGCCAAATGCAAAATGATGACGATGATGATTGAAATCCGCTGAAAGGATACATTTTGTTGATTTGAAGTAACCAGCATTATCATTTGGAGGGTTACAATTTTCCCGCCTTTGGCCATATTCAAAAGCCAGCCTTGCTTGATTCAAGGATATTTTTAGTTTCAGGTTTTCCTCCTCCAAGAACGGTTGCTCTTTTACTGCAAAGTTTAAAACAGAATTCCAAGGCATTTGTTTTGCTCAGCCTGTGATTAATCTTTTGCTGGCCTTTATTCATTTTATTTAGTTGCTACTTTTAGTAATTTATGAGGAGATCTTATTGTAGGCTGCCTGTGAGGGAGTTGCTCTGAAAGGCAGCTTATAAATAATGTAAATACATTAATATTACACTTAGGTTATACAACTAGTTTCAAATGATTTCCTAGAATAAAGAATGAACAAAAACTGTTTAAATGTTAAACGCAAAGATGACATCTCCTGTGGTGAATTTGTATGTATAGAGAGAAAACTGTCAGTTCTGCTTCATCTATTCAGCCACGTGCAGCCTATATATTTAGCCACCAAGTGTAATTGACACTCTCTACTTGAGTGGGTGATTTGCACAGAAGTCCTGAATGATTCCATTTTTCTCCTTCAGAAAAGCAAGAATCGCATGAAATTTGATGACAGGATTCTTTGGTAAGGATATAAAAAGTCATGAGACCAGGCAGCTAAATTTATTATACAGCATAAAGTATTAGATTCTGAGTCCAAATTTTCTTTTATTTAGAGAAGCTATTCTAATGAATTAATATACTGTGCTGAATATTGTAAATTTGAGTACCAAACTGGATGGGTACAGAATCAGATCTACCACCTTTTAAATGAATGAAAAATGTAATTTCAAATCTGTATAGGTTGTGTATTTGCATTGTCAAAAAGCATCCAGTAAGTAACTTTAAACAGGAGTTATTTTATAGATGACTTTTGCCTTAAAGCTTAATATACTAAGAATATTATTTAGAAGTTCTAAAGCTGAGATGTTTAGGCTGAAAACTCTCCATTTTACAAACTTGTTTGCTTTCAAACTTCCTTTCTCTCTCTCTCTCTCTTCCCACTCCCTGTCTCTCATTGTTTCTTAGCATTTTATTTCTTTCACCTAATTACTTTTTTAGTCTGCTTCTTCAGCATCATTTTTTCTTCTTGTTGCTTGAACAGTTGCCATTGTATTTACTTTGGTTTGCATCTGATTAGTTTTCTCTTGTGCTAATAGCCACTAAGAGTAGAAAACATGTCACTTATGGGGCCAACATTTCTCAATCCAATGACTGAGATTTCCATTAAAGATAACAATTCTCAATGGAGACCTCACCTACAAAAAGATATTGACAAAATTGAATGGGTCCAAAGACGGGCTACAAGAATGGTGGAAGGTCTGAAGTATAAAACGTATCAGGAAAGACTTAATGAACTCAATCTGTATAGTCTGGAAGACAGAAGGAAAAGGGGGGACATGATCGAAACATTTAAATATGTTAAAGGGTTAAATAGGGTTCAGGGGGGAAGTGTTTTTAACAGGAAAGTGAACACAAGAACAAGGGGACACAATCTGAAGTTAGTTGGGGGAAAGATCAAAGGCAACATGAGAAAGTATTATTTTACTGAAAGAGTAGTAGATCCTTGGAACAAACTTCCAGCAGACGTGGTTGGTAAATCCACAGTAACTGAATTTAAACATACCTGGGATAAACATATATCCATTGTAAGATAAAATACAGGAAATAGTAAAAGGGCAGACTAGATGGACCATGGGGTCTTTTTCTGCCGTCAGTCTTCTATGTTTCTATGTTTCTAAGCACAAGGAATTTGGGCATCCTATCTTTGTATCGTTCTTTGGGAGCAAGCAGTTCAACCCACTATTTTAATAACTCCCCAAAGAATCTTAGAACTGTAGTAAAGCAAGTCTGTTTGGTCTGCTATTGAATAAGGTCTTGTCCTAAAAATAGACCAACCCTTTCTCAATTGACTTGTAAACAAATCTTTACTTCATTCCAAAATAGAACTTTTTATTGTACAGAACTTCTGTCACCAGCTTCATCTTTTCTCATTCACGTGAAATAGGCTCAGAAATCATTAATTTTCCATTCAATTTATTATTGCCCCCTAGATGTTCAGAGGTTATGAAGAATAACAATTGCTGGTTGTGATTATGGGTCTTTAAATACATTCATATATCTTATTTTTCTTTCCCATCTTCAAACTAATGTCTCAGTGGGGGAGAATTATAAGAGTATGCAGTAGGAATGGAGAGGAGCCTTTTCTCTCTAACATATTATTATTTTTTGTTTTTGTGCTTAAGTGACTCTGAATGTTATAGTAACTCTACGATATTTTGAACAAAGATCTATGTAGAAGAACAACAGGGTTGTACACTCTGAGCATAGTACAGAAGAAGTGCTACAGAGCTTGGAAGAGACAAGTCATGTTTTCTGTTTATTAAAACAGTCACATCTTTTTTCAGGATCATATAGAAGTATAAAAAAACATGCTATTTAAGACAGGTCTGCTACATAATACAGATGAAGGAATATAATAATTACAAAGAAGCAATCATTTTTATTATTATTGTTATGGGCTGAATGTCTCTGGTATGTTCATAACAATGATTGTTGTTTTATCCTGACATTTACATTTGTATTTATCTCAAATAACAGTTATTATCCTGCACTTTTTCCAACACAAAAGCCATGCTGACCTCTTCTTGGATTTTGCTAACTCTTTTACATGCCTGCCAATTGATCTTCAATTATTGTGGTTTTAAAGAAACTCAAAACTTTGCAAAGATACTCTTGACTTTGTTTTTCCATCCCCTTTCCACCAGTCTTTTCATTCTTTAGAGGCTTCCCATTTTGCTCTCCTAAGTGACTTGTTAGACCCTTTTCAATGTCATATACCATATGTTTAATTTAACATAGATATGCCCAGGGTTTCCTATCAGATACGCAATACTTAAACCAGATTATGGTTACCATTTTGAATTAAACTTGGTATTTCTTCCCATTTATTTGGTTCCAAGTTCTGCCGTTCTGAGGGAATATACATCTAGGTTAAGTAGAAATGCCCTAGTCAGACCACACCTAGAGTACTGCATTCAATTTTGGTCACCCCACTACAAAAAGGACATTGAAACTCTAGAGAAAGTACAGAAAAGAGCAATTAAAATGATAAAGGGACTGGAAACCAAGACATACGAAGAGAGGTTGCTGGAACTGGGCATGGATAGTTTAGAAAAAAGAAGGGCCAGAGGGGACATGATAACAGTATACAGATATTTGAGGAGTTGCCACAGAGAGGAGGGAGTCACACTATTTTCCAGGGCACCAGAGGGCCAGACCAGGAGCAATGGATGGAAACTGACCAAGGAGAGATTCAACCTGGAAATAAGGAAGAACTTTCTGATGGTGAGTGTGATCAACCAGTGGAACAGCCTGCTAGCAGAGGTTGTGAAGTCCCCATCACTTGACACATTCAAAAGAAAATTGACTGCCCTCTGGTTGGAGTGGTGTAGGGTTTCCTGCTTGAGCAGGGAGTTAGACTCGATGACCTGCAAGGTCCCTTTCAATTGTAATTAATTAATTCTTAGAAAAATGTAGAAATGGAAAAAAAGAACGCATGGAATATCTGACTGAGAAAAATCAAAGAAGAATTGAGAATTTTTGTCTCTTCCTGAACATAAAAAATCCAAGCTAATGTCCACCGAAAGGAATGGAGACAAACACCTAAATAGTAATTGAAGGTGAAGAGATAGAATGCATGAAAAATTTACATTTCTACAATCTCAGATCACTCAAAGAATTAAATGCAGCTGAGAAATAAAACATCATATTACACTGGGCCATGCAACGATCATGAACATATGGAAAAGCAAGGGCATCTGGCACTCAAATGTAAGTTAGTCCATTATATTTTAAACTATGATTGTGAAAGTTGGATCTTAAGAAAGCAGGACAGGAAGAATATTGGCTGTTTTGAGCTGTGGTGCTAGAGAAAGTTCCTGGGTATTCCTTGGTCAGCAAAAGTGATTAACAAGCAAGTACTGGTGCACATAACAGGAGATATATCACTGGAAGGCAAACTCATGGAAACAGTGAATCACTTATTTTGCCCATGGCATGTGGGGGAATTCACTGGAGAATACAGTTATGTTTGGAAGAGTTGGTAGTTGGACACTATCAAAAATGACACCCGCCGTAGAGTAGAAAAATTCAAGTAGTATAAGCTTGGAAGATGTGGAGATATCTGGCCGATAGAATTGCCAAGAGTTGAACACAACTGAATAAATAACATCATCATCTTCACAAATATTTGAAACTAAATTAACTGAAATCTCTGATTGTTAGAACATTCCTTTTACATGCATGCTCCCTGTTCTGGATTGCTATTCAAGATCATCTTCAACATTTTGATCACAAAGGACTTATACAGCGATCCAGTGTAGAATTGTGAACCGATGATGCCAATCCTACAGGTTCTGTGGTGGAACCTGATGTTCCTATGTTTTATTGCATGTTGACTTTATATTTTTCACATATGCATGTAGGCATATATAAATATGTTAAATTACACCATTTCCATATTGAAGGATAGCCATCCACACCAAAGTGCTGATGTATTAAATGAAGAAGAAAAATACCTACAGTTATCATAGCTCCATAAGGTTGCATGTATTGAATTTTAATAAGTAAAATTCATTACTTGTCATTAGAAAGTGTGGCAATTATGATCGTATTGGGGGGCAGATATGAATGTAATGGAAGGATTGCAATTATTAGCTATTTACTTAATTATTTTGTTATTATTGTTGAAGATGAGAAAGGGGCATAGGAGATGTTCTGCTTCATATCACAAAATAACTTAGTTAACATTTGTTATTATAGAACTTCCTTTGTAGTGTGGCTTGCCAGAGAGTAAAATATATCAAGCAAGTCCTTAGATGGAAAATATTGTTTGCCATCAGCACCTTTTCTTCCTCTCCTACCTGCTCCTCTCCTTTAAATGGTTTTTGTTATTTCTCTTCATTTCCAAGTTGATCCGCTTCAGTAAATGATTATCTGCTTAGACTAAAACAAAACTATTTGTGTTTTGGCTGAAATATGCAAATTGAATGTTGAACGCAGAGAGCAGAAGAGAAAGAGACCTAGATTTTATTTTCCCCTCTATATTCTCTGAGTCAAATTTAATTACTGTATCTGTACACTACTGTATCTGTAGCTGCCACATCTTTTTTCTCAAATTAGTGAAAAAAATCACTATTTATACTATTTAAATAGTTAAATTATATTTTCATATACGTTTCACAGTAACCTTTAGTGTTGAGTTAGAATTTTAAAAGGGTTTTGCTGTGTTATAAATCTGTCAGAGTGTCTTTTGGGAAAGGGAAATACTATTTTTGCCTGAAATTCTAAGCATAGATTCTAGTTGCTTTTAAGTAATACCCATATATTTGGATATATAGCTCTTTTGTTTATATGGTACATGCCTGGCTTTAGTTAGAATACAGTGGTACCTCCACCTAAGAATGCCTCTACTTACGAACTTTTCAAGGTGTTCAAGATTTTTTTGCCTCTTCTCAAGAATCATTTTCCATCTACAAACCCGAACCTCTGAAACTGGAACCAGAAAAGTCAGGAAGAAGCCTCCATGGGGCCTCTCTAGGAATCTCCTGGGAGGAAACAGGGCTGGAAACTTCTACATAAATGTACATTAAAACCTCTAAGAGCTAATTTTCAATGTTATTCATTCATTGGTCCTGAAAGCAGTGGGGGAAGTCATGTCAGAATTTGAAATAGTTTCAAATTTTAGAGGATTTTTTCAGAGAGATACAGGTTCAGGAAGTCTCTCTAAAGATGTGCCTCTGAATTGCAATGTGTAGAACAGTTTTTTATTAATATTTGTGAATATTAGAAATTCTAGGAAAGTGTGGAAAATATGTAACTCTGCCTATATTCACTGGACTATGAATCCTAGCATCACTAACCATCAGCCCTACTGTCGGAGCCTGCTGGGAGATATACTGTAGTTCAGCAATGTCTGGAAGATCTGATCATTCGAAACACAGTTTTATGGATGCATTTGCTGATGATCAAGGGTCCGCGAGAGAAGAATGTATTCATTTGTTTTCATACATAGATTTATATGAATGAAAGTGTATTGTTTTCTAATTTTGTGATTCACAGTAAAGACTAAAGTATATTTAGTATGTAGTAGTAGTATCCATTATCCATCCTAATACTATTCTTCAGTTGATATACCAATTCCTATTCTCATTTCCTGAAAGAGTTCAGCTAATCTTTAACGTTGTTTTGAAAACATCCAGTCTTGAGCTGTCTTTAAAAATTGATTTAAAATTTTATTTGAAAATCCTGTTTTTTAACATTCAAAGCCAGAAATAACCTAAAGTCAAAACATCTAAGGATTGTCTACTTCAATTTGAGTCTGCCTGCCATAGAGGCTTTTCTTTTGGGTGTCCCTCCTTTGACAAATTAGTTGTTACTAAAAATTTGTTTAGTTCTGAAATTCTGTCCCCTACAACTTAACTTGGCTTAAAAAAATAAATAAATCTAGATGTTAGCTGAAGTTTCAGTTTTGGTATTGCTAACTTGATTTCTTATTCTACTACACGCACACTGTATCACTCAGCATTAATATACCTTTGTAATGTAAATAATTGTTTTTCAATGTTTGACTTGAATCATTTAATGATAGTAAGGATAATAAGTTTAGATTAAAATTATTTGTTACAAGCGGGTTTAGAGGCTCTTATAATTGGAAAATCAGAATAGAATCATGTTAATATCTACCAGCTTTGATTATTTGTATCCGTCTTACTTGGTATATTTGTGAGTGCATGCTTGAATTCACATGTATGCAAAAGGAAAAAAAATAGAGGGTGGGGAAAGGTGACATCTTGATTTCTGATGAGGTCCATGTTAGGAATATAAAAGAAATAAGCAGATTTGCAAAACATACCAGAATGCACTCAGTTGGAGATGGATGGCAGCATTGATTAGATTTTAGTGGCTTCAAAGACTTTAAAGAAGAGTTTATTCATGAAACAAATATGTTATAAACATTACACTGATAACATTAGGATAATTCACAACTATGGTTCTAGAATGTCTCAAAATATGTTTAAAGCCCCTGACTGATAGGAAAACCTTGACAGCTTTGGGCCACCTAAAATACAAAGTGATTTTTAAAAAACTTTTCTTTCATAGCCTTCAGTTGTTTGGGTCTCTTTTTCAAACCCATTGATACTGCAGTGTTGGAAAATTGACTTAATGGGAGGTGAAGTAAAGGTTGATTGGATGAACCTAGCCTGTAAAATTCTCATAAGAGAAGTTTAAAATATTGTAGTCATTTATTTATTATAGGTAAGGCAGAAGTGAATGTTCTAAATGGTGATGAAATTTAGGATAGATTTATTTTTTAAAAATGAGAATGTTGAACTAATAGTAGTTTTGACCACCAATTGCTTATGTATTAGGTAATTAACAAAATAGGATGTCATAATTTTGCACATGTCCTGAAATAGAATCACTAACCGCTTCTAACCACACTGAGCTTTTAATAGAAAAAGTGGTTGCTTAATGCTTCCCCACCAGAAATGTTAAGATTAAGTTTGCTATTAGATTGCAGCCAGAATAGTCTACAAACAGGAAGAAAGTCTTGCTCTGCTCTCTGCCTATTTTTCCTTGTTTAAGTTGATGTGATAATTCATTGCAGATTTTCTTTCTTTGACAGAGCGCCTACCGCAGAAATGGGATGACTTTTCTGGCTTGCTAATATGGATATGCCTACAGCAACAGGAAAGACATTGTTATATTAAGGTGATCCCTCCCCACCCCAAAAAACCCAATTCGGCATTTGCAAGTATATTTGTGAGTGGGCTGGTTTGTTGTGACTATCAACTAGTGCTTCTGTCTTTCTTTTCCTACTCCCTCAGTCATTACTCCTGATTTCTAAATGTAACATTTATTTAATTAATGACAGGATGTTTGGTATGTTATGGTAAATTGCACAGTTCTGAAGTTTACCCTCCTCCTCAAAATTATTACAGTATCAGTCTTCAAGAACAAACTTGAATGTTCTTTTTGTTAAATTCAACTCATCACCTTTATAAAGGAGGTTAAAAGAAGCTGTGATGTGTTTGCATTAAACTGCTAATTGCCTTGTTTGTTTTTCCTTATCAGGAAAATAATTAGAGAAATGTTGATTTTTAAAAATCTAAAAAGCCAATTGTTATTCTGTGTAATTTGGAAACTGATAGACTGACCAGGAACTGTGAAACAGAAAAAAATGTTATTTTAACAATCAATCTAAATGTAGTTACAATATATAACAAAAGAGTTCAACTAAACTCTGCTTTAAAATATATATTGGTCTTCCAAACTGGATTTTTAAAAAATAGCAATTCCAAAACTACATGCTATAAGAGTCTCCTACGGGTGCTAACAATTGCACCAGCAAGTGATGCCATACAAAGGTAAGTGGTCCCTTCCCTTCTGTGCATCAGAGATGAAAAACACCTGAAGGCAGGACAAGAAGCAATGGATGGAAACTAATCAAGGAGAGAAGCAACCTAGAACTAAGGAGAAATTTCCTGATAGTTAGGAATAATGTGCCTCCAGAAGTTGGGAATAGCAATAGCACTACAGTGTTCCCTCGATTTTCGCGGGGGTTACGTTCCAAGACCTCCCACGAAAGTCGATTTTCCGCAAAGTAGCGGTGCGGAAGTAAAAACACCATTTTTGGCTATGGACAGCCAAAAACTACCCCCACGCACCCTTTTTCAAGGCAGCGCAAGGAGCCGGGCTTGAAATTAGGGCAGGGAGCTACGAAAGTGCGGAGGCCGGCAAAGATTGCTTTGAATGTCGGCTGCCCCCCCCAGCGCCTCCGGCCCCCTCGCCGCTACCGCCCGCCCGCCCGATCCACCCCTCTCACCGGCTTTCTTGGGACACGGGTCCTCCTGCAGCAGCGCTGGCGGCTACAGCTTCTCATCCTCATTCGGCCGGTAGCCGCTCTGAGCACTTTGAGAATGCCCGCCCCGCCCCTCTCACAGTCCCTTAGCTGAGAGCGCTTTCGTCCTAGCTATCAGCGAGGGGGCTGCAGGAGAGGTGGGGGCAGGCGTTCTCACAGAGAGGGAGAGAGAGAGGGAGAAAGAGAGAGAGAGCAAGAGGGGGGAGAGTGGAAGGTAGAGAGAGAGAGAGAAATTATAGAAAAAGGGAGAAAAAAAGAGAAATGAGAAAATGATTGAAGCAGAGAATGACAGGAAAGAAAGAGAAAGAGAGAGAAAAGTGACTCTTGGTGATGACATATGACATCATCGGGTGGGAAAAACCGTGGTATAGAAAAAAACCGCGGAGTATTTTTTAATTAATCTTTTTTGAAAAACCGTGGTATAGCCGTTTCGCGAAGTTTGAACCCGCGAAAATCGAGGGATCACTGTATACCGCTTCGCAGTGCTTTACAACCTTTTCTAAGCTGTTTACACAGTCCACATTGCTCCCTGGGTCCTTATTTTACTCACTCAGGAGGATTGAAGGCTGTGTCAACCTTGAGCCAGTGAGGATCAAATTGCCAAACTGCTGCCACCTGGCAATCAGCAGAGTAGACTGCAGTACTGTTTTCTAACCACTATGTTACCATGGCTCTTGCTCCAATACTGGAAGTTTTTAAGAAGAGATCGGATAATCATTTGTCTGAAATGGTATAGAGCAGTGATGGTGAACCTATGGCATGCATACCACAGGTGGCATTTGGAACCATATCTGAGGGCACACGAGGCAGTTGCCCTAGTTCAGCTCCAGTGCATATGCACATGCTGGCCAGCTAATTTTCAGCCTTTTTGGCCATCTTCGCTCTCCCCAGGCTTCAGGAAAGCCTCCTGAAGCCTGGAGATGGTGAAAAACGATCCAACGGGCCAACCAGAAGTTTGTTTCTGAACTTCCAGTTGGGCCGTTTTTCGCTGTCCCCAAGCTTTAGGAGGCTTTCGCTGTCCCCAGGCTTCAGGGAGCTTTCAGGGGCCTACCTGAAGTCCTGAGGCTTCAGTGAGGCCTGTGTGCATGTGCTGGGGGGCAGTATGGGGGTTGTGTGCATGTGTGGGGTAAGGTACTGTATTATGGGTGTGGCCACGCGTACATACGCTTTCATGTGTGAGTGCACCCTTTTGGCACCTGAGTCAAAGTTCACCATCACTGATATAGGATTTGTTGCCTGAGCAGGGAGTTGGACTAGGAGACCTCCAAGATCCCTCCGAACTCTGTTCTTCTTTTATTCTATTTGCCTCATTTTCAGTTACTTGGCAGAGAGAGAGAGCAGAATTGCCTACTATGGAGAACCGCTTTCTGTGCCATTCAAGAATAAGGCTCTTTCAGTCAGAAAGCAACAGAGTCATTTAGTAAATCATACAAAAAGCTAAAGATGGGGATAATTCTTTGTATTTTGGGATATTAATTGAAAGCCAATTTCTCCATAGAAAAATATATTTGTATTCTCACAATAATTATATGGGAAGCGTTTTTTCTGTTATAAATGATAGTAAATTGTAATCCTATTTTTTTCTATGGAATGGAAACATTTTGCAACTCCATTAAGATTAGTGGCTTATACGCTTTTTCTAGGCTTCCAGTGCTTTGTGAATCATTTATCTGATTTTTTTTTGAAAGAAATGACACTACAGCATCCCCTTCTTTCTTTTTCTTGAAGCGCCTTGTATTTTCTTCAGTTGGTATGTTACTCAATCCAAGAAGGATTCCTTTTAATTGTAAATTAATTTCAGTGTTCTGTTTTTGTCCAAGATCTACACAAGACTGTATTTATTTTCAATTTTTTATTAAAACTTTAGGAAAGCTTTCATAATTCTATGATGAGGCCTGAATGTGGCCATCATTTTTGAATGGGATCTCATGTAATGTTTTCATTAAACCCTGCAGGATGGACTCATTGCCAAAAGTTGCTGCTGTAGAGCTAATCATAAGAGCCAAGGACTTAAGGAGTCCAAATACTGGACATTCACCATAACCAGCCTTATAAGGATCAATCTCTTTAGAAGTCAATGTTTAGATGTGGTTACTTTACTGAATTATTGCAATTGATATATTCAGTATTATGCTTTCCATAGTGGCATAATTATACTTTAAAAACATATTTGCATGTCATTTTTCTGGAATTGATCTGATGTTAAAGAACTAAAAATAGTGTATACAGTAAGAAGAAAACCCATTGCTGATGTTCTGTCTGTGCTTGCTAAAATGTATGATTAAACCTTTCTTTTTATCATGATTTCTTATTTTTCTTGGCATCCATAATGATGGAAAATTATATGCTTGCTGTAAACATTCAGACTTTTTAAAGGACACCAGCATTTATTGTATTTGGTTTCGATCTGCAGGCATATATGCAAAAAGAAAACATTTTAGGCCAAGAATACTGGAATAAAAATTCTTTCTCTAGATCTATCTTTGTTTTAAAAAAATGCATAAGCAGAAAAAGCACTGCCATTTATTTCTTACTTGGTACACTTACAACCCCAGAGAATGAAAAATCAACATATATTTCTCTTAGAAATATGACAGATCATGTTTTTGTTGGTCTGCTGTATATTTGTCTGTCTTGAACGGTCTGACAGGCAATTATTTATAAAATCTAGTTTGTTCAATAAACCCATATAATAACCTTTCTCTTCTCCAAAAAGCAAAAATTATAAGCCAAAATGAAAAAAATGTAAGGAAAACAAGCTACATTTTGTCTCATTTTGTTGGAACAGTCTAGATTTATTCCCAGAATAGCTGAATATAGTATAGTTCCTATATTTTCCCATTCCTTTTATTCATACTTCATATTCATTCTGTTCCTCCTTAATTTTGAATATTCTTAGATTATTTGTATTTACATGAATATTTAGATTTTGATTTTCCTCTCTAAAAAGAACATACTGAAAGAAGGATCCAAAATAAATAAACAGATATAAATACAATCCACCATTAAAATATAATTACCAAATTAAAGCAACTTCAGGACAAAATTACAGAGGCCAAACTAAATATCAGAATCCTATATTTAAAGAGAAAGTCTCCAATATTGAACTGAGCACAGAGTTCCCCATACTACCCCTTTCTGTAAGGCAGGGAGACTTCTATTCATACTTTATGCTACAGGAGGTGGTTGTGCACCAGCAGCTTCAGCTGTCCCCAAACTTCATCAGATGGTGATGGTATTTCCCATGTCCAGGACATGGGAAATACCATCACCATCTGATGAAGTGCGATTGGACAAGGTAAGACGATATATGGCGAGTAGGATCCGAGACCAAGCTATAAGAAACATGTTGGAATCACTCTATAATATGTAAAGAAATACAATGATACCTCATCTTACAAACGCCTCATCATACAAACTTTTCGAGATACAAACCCGGGGTTTAAGATTTTTTTGCCTCTTCTTACAAACTATTTTCACCTTACAAACCCACCGTCGCCGCTGGGATGCCCCGCCTCTGGACTTCCATTGCCAGCGAAGCACCTGTTTTTGCACTGCTGGGATTTCCCTGAGGCTCCCCTCCATGGGAAACCCCACCTCTGGACTTCTGTGTTTTTGTGATGCTGCAGGGGAATCCCAGCAGTGCAAAAATGGGTGCTTTGCTGGCAACGGAAGTCCTGAGGTGGGGTTTCCCAGGGAGGGGAGCCTCAGTGAAATCGCAGCATCGCAAAAACACTGATGCTCCCTTTGCTGGGAAACCCCACCTCCGGACTTCCGTTGCCAGCGAAGCACTCATTTTTGCACTACTGGGATTCCCCTGCAGCATCGCAAAAACACAGAAGTCCAGAGGTGGGGTTTCCCATGGAGGGGAGCCTCAGGGCAATTCTAGCAGTGCAAAAACGGGCACTTCGGCTGGCAAAAGGGGTGAATTTTGGGCTTGCACGTATTAATTGCTTTTCCATTGATTCCTATGGGAAACATTGTTTCGTCTTACAAACTTTTCACCTTAAGAATCTCATCCCGGAACCAATTAAGTTTGTAAGACAAGATATTACTGTATTTCACTTGGGTTTAAATGATTTATACAAGAAATACCCCCAACTGGTGGTTGGGTATGATTGATTGTCTGGTGGTGGGCACAATCACTGAGCACATGTTATATGTTATATGTTGTGTGTGTGTTTTATATTATAAAAATCAATAAAAATATTAATTAAAAAAAGGGATGGTATTTCCCAAGAGTTGTCAGTCAGAGGACAGTTCAGTAGTCTGAATAGGTGAATCCTTAAAAGGCCATTCTCTGTTCAACCATATCTCGGTAACACAAGTGGGTGTGAGGCAGAGATGGGTTCCTAATAGTTCTAACCAGTTCTATAGAACCGGTAGTAAACCAGTGATGATGTCATGGAGCCAGTTCTGTTGGTGCTGGTCTTAGGAAGCCACCATCTTGGTTTTGGCTTTTTTTTTTTGGCTAGTTTTTGCTTCTGGGCTTGCACAGAAGCCAGGTTTTTGGCACTACGCATGCGCACACGCACACTGCCATGCAATGCACAATGTGTGTCCAGCCACATGATGCAGGAGGAAGCGAATCAGTGGTAAAATAAGTTAGAACTCACCTCTGGTGAGGGGTAATGACAATTATTATGCATCTTATTTTTGGCACTTTTTTGCTCATTTTGGCTTCTGCGCATGCAAGCCTAGTTTTCAGCACTGCGGCATGCACATGTGCACACACAGCCATGCTATGTGCAATGTGCATGCAGCCATGTGACACACGAGGAAACAAACTAGCAGCAAGATAAGTTAGAACCCACTCCTGGTGTGGGGTAAGAACAATTATTTACAGAAGTATATTACAATACAGTATATGATAACCTGTATAGGGGAGAATCAAGATTGCATTAATTGCATGCATATTAGGAGGGGAGGACCATGGAAAACAAGCCTATCTAAATATATGGAATATTATTTACTCAAAACTTCTCTCATGTGTTAGAAATTGCCTTTCAACTTTAAAGATTTGAATAGAAATTAAAGTTCTATTCCTTTAATTGCCTGCAGAATAATTTCTTACTTCCCTTCTTGCTCTGCAAGAGTTAGTTTTTCTTTTCCATAGGTATCAGCCAAATGTGATGTTCCTTTACATTCTCAGGAGGCTGTCCATTGGAAGAAGTCTCTCTAGATTTGGGGGGCTTTGGTCAAAGTAAAATTACTGTGGAAAGAATTCCTTTCTGGCAGGCTTCAGATTTAGAAGGGACCACGTTTGCATTAAAACTCTGCCATCAGCCATGTGCCGTTCTCATAAAATATTTTATAGCTTCCTGTCTAGCTCATGCAAAATGTTTCATAGTACATAAACACTTCCAGAGATAATTTGAGGATAAATAGATAGCGGCATTTGTCATAGGTATAACTTCAACATTGAAGGCTATTCTATTACATTTTATTGGCCAAGTGAATCTCCCCCCCCCCTTTTTTTTTTGAGGTTAGGAATCGGGTTGGGCTTTTAAGATTGCAATAGTACATCTGTACATAATAGCAACATAGGTAGGAAAACATGATAGGATGCATTTAATCAATGACTCTTTGAGAGGTCAATAAGCCAACTTTATGCAGCTAAGCTATCCTGGAGAAATGGAATATGTATTTTGTGGTTTAAGTAAGGCCAGATGGCCTTTAAAACTAGAAAAAGGCTACATATCTATATCACATACAGTTTTAAAAATTCCATATATTTCAAATATCGCAAGACAATCAGAATTAGATATATAAACTTTCATTACACATTTAGGTAGTGGCAATACAAACAACTCTTTAAAAAGCAGAGGATTGTAGATACTGAAATGTTCATTCTTCAAGGGCTCGGAATCATATGAACTAATGGAGAAAGCATGGATTCTGTAGTATACTTATTTCATATTTCTTACTAGGATTACTTATAGAAGGAAAAATTGCTAGAAATGGTGTACAGTACTTCGTTAAATATCTTATAATGAATAAACGTGAGCATGGAAAGTATCGTTTATTTGAAGACGAGATGATTATTTTTTTCCCATAGGAGATGGTTTCTTGGACCCAAGCATTTCAAATGCTTTTCCTCTCCCATAAAGAGAATATGGGATCCCTTGGAACCTGTTTTCAGTATCTCTTTGCTGATCATTGAAATAGCCGAACTGTTTTCAAGTTCTGCATAAAAAAGTAACTCCTTTACTAAATTATATAAATTATATATTTTATTTAAATTACTATTTATTAAAATAATAGTTTGAAAATTATAAAATTATCATTTTTTTTATATAAATACATTCATTTCAGTATGAATTTAACAATAAAAATGGACTCAATTTACAATAGATTTTCTCCATTAAAATTGATGTAGAACATGGACTGATGACTAAAAGATAACTGATGTCTGAATGCTTCATGAAACTGCTTAATATGTTTGTCTGAAAGTAGTTTAGTTATTTGGCCTTTGCAAACAGGTTAGTTCAATTTGTGTAAAATCATTGTCCAAAGCTGAAAATTAACATAAGTTTAATATTGAAATATAGAAGGCAACACCTGGCCAATTTTCACTGTTCTTGAAAAGACAAATGGACTTGTCTTAGTAAGCACTCGTAAAACTTTGTGGAACGGATGTAAAGTAACTTTTTATCATCTCCACTTTTGGCATCCTGTGCCAAAAGGAAGTGATGTTGCAGATGGAGGGATTTTGCCCCTCTCTACTTCATGACTATTTTATATTTAAGTAATGCATCAGTGTACAGATCCTTGTGGGCACACACACAAACATGCATTCCACAGCTGTGGTTGCTGTAGACTGCTCAGTCTTAGGGAACAATTTGCATTAATAAAGACTGTTCTAAGATATTAGTCAATCAAGAAACATCAAGAGCAGGGGTGAACTACTGCACGGACCGGGGGAGGGGGGGCAGCAAAACGCAGTGGGGTAGCAAAAATGGAGCTCCACTCCAGAGCATCCAATTTGCACTGAAAGATGTTGAAAGAAAATGCAGGGCACCCTGCATAAGCCACGCCCACAGTGTGGTAGTAAAAATTGTGGTAGCCCTTCAGTGATCAAGAGGCATATGATATATTGAATTTATTATATATATGAGGGTCGCCCAGAAAGTAATGCACCACATTTTTTTCAACAATTATTTATTGAACACAATGAAACTTACACACAAGAAAGAATGATGTTTCTTCTACACTTCCTAATTTTTCCACATAACCTTCCTCCAGCGAGACACAAGGGTTTGTATCACCTCGTTCTGGTCATGAAGCCATTTCTGCACTGTGCGAATCACCTCTTCGTCATCCTCAAAATGTCTTCCACGAATGGGATCCTTTAATTGCCCAAACAAATGGAAGTCTGAGAGCGCTAGGTCAGGGCTGTAGGGTGGATGGGGTAAAACTATCTAACCCTGTTTAGTGATGTGTTCCGAAGTCCTCATACTTGTGTGAGGCCGAGCGTTGTCATGCTGAATCAAACATTCACCTGGATTATTATGGCGCCGAAGTTGCTGGAAGTGCTTCTTGAGTTTGGTTAATGTCTTCACATAAGTTTCAGAATTAATGGTGCTGCCTCTTGGCATCACATCAATGAGCATTACACCCTCACAGTCCCAAAACACAGTGATCATAACCTTACCGGCGGAAGCAGTTGCTTTGACTTTTTTCTTCTGTGGGGATGACGCCATGCCATTTTGTATCGGGCTCTTCTCATTGCTGACATAATTGATATTATTGATTTTGATATTTATCTATGAACTGTTATAGTCATGTATTGTAATTGTTTTCTTATTCCTTGTCTCAATATTTAATTGAAAGAGATTGTCTGTAGGGAATTTCAACATGCATTTCTCCAAAGGTTAATATTATCCACATCCAATCTTTAATAATAATATATAAATTCCAACTCAAGCTTCACTCTTAGTTTTAGAAAACCTCTTCTTTTCAACAGGAAATGTGCATGATTTTAAATTTTGGGCTAAATTTGCTGGACTCAAATAATGTATATACAATTATTATTTGAAGGTTATCCAAAGTATGATGCTTCCTGCCCTTTTTATGAAGATTTGAGACTCTTCTGATATTAAAGAGCTATAAAAAATGGAAATGTGCACTTTGAAAGAAAATGTAATACAATCATTAGAAAAACCAAGAGATCAAATAACGTTAAACAATGTCCTGATTTGTGCTGGGAGGGCAACATTTAATATTTTTATAGTTGTATATTAGGGAAAATATTGCCAAACCTAGATGATGAAGAAATGCCTCAGTGCTTGCTGAAATTATAGTTGAGACTTCCTTAAATTTTATTATACACAGATTGTGTATTTGGCTACCATGAGCTTCCTTCAGATTCCCAAAGGCAAGTCTATTGTGCCCTCTGGGGGTTCTATACTACTTTAAGTTAGAAAGTTATTGCATTAATATACTTTTTTTGCTTATCATAAAATATCACTGATTTTTTTTTCTTCTGCTTGAGGAACCAAAAATATTTTTAGTCTTTACATCAGGAAGTCTAATTTTTCATAACTCAGAATGTTTGCAGCATTTAACTGCCAGCCAATAAATATTACATGATTATTGTTTTCATATGGACAGGCTGTTCTTGTCCTATCTTTTCCTAAGTTTATTATGCAACTTTTTATCACCAAGTAACATCCAAACTTTAGAGTCACTTGGAATACTGGTTCCAAAGGTCAGCTGTGGTTCCATACTTCAGTGTTAGGGAAGACAGGTTAAAGTCAGAATTGAGAATACAAGATCTCTGTTGGTTCAGATGGAAAGCATTCTGTACCCCAATGGCCATACCAGTTCCCCTAGGACAGTGATGGTGAACCTTTTTTTCCTTGGGTGCCAAAAGAGCATGCACGCAGGCTATCGCACATGCGCGAGTGGCCACACCCATAATTCAATGCCTGGGGAGAGCAGAAACAGCTTCCCATGCCCCACGGAGGCCCTTTGGAGGCCGGATAATTGAAAGCTTGCTAATTGCTAACATTTATAACATCATTCTAAACATGAAGATATGACCAGAATATAAAGGTTTGTCCTTAGACAAAACTTAAATTAAAGAAGGAGTGGCAGGCCTAACTAATTCTATGCTTCATTTAATGATTTGTTGTCAGGCCTGAATCTGATATCAGGGAGTTATACTATTGCATTAAGAGCTTCTGGCTGCAATGATTTGGACAAGTAGATTAGTGAATCATTTTCAAGTAATGTCTTATAATTCTTGTAGTTAATTGAGAATATATTCCAATATTTCATACTTTGTTTTCAAATGGCAGGTATTGGCTTGTATAAGAAAAAACAAGGTGTGAATTATTTTATCAATTCAGAATTTATCCCTACTTATCTTCATTAGATTATCCTGATTGTATTATTGGCTACATTTAGTAAAATTTTTGGACCTGTAAAAAAAATGATGTGCATTGATTTCAATACAATGCTCCAGGCCATAAAATATCTATACATTCCACACTGTCTGATTTAATAGATATTTGTTTTTAATGGATACATTTTCCTTCAATTTAATCTACAAAATCACAATTTTGCTATAGTGAAAGAAAAAATTCACTCATAATTCTTAGACTTTGATTTATGCGATACATCACTTAATACATCGCCCTTTCAGTTTATATATAAATAAAATTGGATTTTTCTGTACTACCTGTTTTTACTTCAACACATTGAGTAAATAAAGCCTATCTTTTCTTTCTTATAGCCCAAATTTGCACTGCTTTCCTATTTATTTCTTAGTCAAAACTGTCATCATCACTATTTCTGGAAATGTTCAGTATGTTGGTCTTTCTCTTAGATTAGTGCTTTAGCAGGGCTTTTTACAAAAGTAAAAATGTAAAAAGAATGTAATGTAATGCCTTGACCAAAACATATTGTATTTTGCAACAAATAGTATTTAAAATGCTTTTTAGAAGGACAATATGAATGTAACTGACTCAAATTTTCTTGGTCTTCATCCGATTCCATTGATTCTTCAGTTGAATAAACTATTAAATTTTATTTGCAAGACTAATGATGCAGTTTGTATCCTATCACCTGGAGTCCTTTAGAATTCAATGAGACTAATGATTAGACATCTATCAGATTGTACAGTAAAACCTGGGCATAAATCAACTGAACTTAGACTAACATTTTTTTTCTCCTGTTGTCTTAACAGGATACTCTATAAAAATGTCCCCCTTCCATATTTCTGATCAATATCCCAGCCACATGATTTGCATTAGGAAAGAAGCTCTGAATTTTTCTGAAGGCATCTCCTTTTGGGGAAGGGGGAATGTGTAGGTTAAGATACACAACCCCATCTCAAATTGGATACCTCCACAAGCGTATTTTGGCTTGCTCCTGCTCACTGAACTGCATATGCTACTGTGGTAGCGACTAGTGCATACTGTGGTTTTTGAGCTTCTGGTCCTTCTCATTTATTCTTGATGCCCAAACGCAGCAGATTTACTGATCATAAGACTGAAAAAGACTGGAAGGAGACAGAACTGTAATAATAGCCCTGTTGAGAGGGGAAGGGGGGAGTTTCTTGGAGTCTTACATTACCTAATTTGTTGGAACACACTGGGAATTACCGCTCTAAGATGCCATCATAAATTTGATTTTCCAGTATTTAAGCAATCTTTCTTTCCATGTATGTTATTAGCAATGAATTTATTATTGCAAAAGGGTAGAAGAGATTTAAGGAAAAGAACTTAACATGATTCTACCCTGCTAACAATTTCTGAAGGACTGCCACTGATTGGAGCCAGAATCTTGCCGCCAAATCATCTGAGATGCTTAGTAAGTGGTGCTCTGCAAAGAATCCTACTTTCTAATGTGGGGTATAATTTATTTTAGGACACAAGCCATCGCAAAATAATCTCATTCTTTCAAAACTATTATTGCAACTGCATTCCAAGTCATAAGCAATGTGATTGCATTATACAATATAAAATGAACACCTAAATACATTACTTTATGTTGATTTATAAATTCAGAATAGAACCGTTTTTTAAAATATCCTGTGCAGTTCTGGTTATTCAGTCTCAAACTATTTTTATTAAAACATGAAAATGTATAAAGGCAAAGTGTCTGGAGTAAAAGGAGTCTACTCCAATCCCTAGTCTTAAACCCTTCTAAAATGTTTAGTAGCTCTCTGGGCATGTGCTGATTTCCTTTTGTGTGATTACTTTGTTTTTCCTATTTCTACTCTGATGGATGTCAGAAGGGGAAATTCCAATTGGGCTGCACATCCTTCATTAGAAAAGAAAGGCAGTATTGACTGGAAAGGAGGCTTTCTCATGGCTGCTGCTGAAATGAAGTTCTGAAAGAGGAGATACAGGAAAATCCCTGAACCGTGTCTTTTGGAAGAATTAATAACTTGTGCCATATGTTCTTCAATGGCATGGAATCTGAGATGCAATATTAAGTTCTTCATAAAAATAATGATGCCTCAAACCTGCTGGAGTCAACAAAATCGGTAGGCAATAAAATAATTGTTAAGAAGACTTCTAGGTTGCAGAGTGTCTTGAAATATCGTATGTATATTGTGATGAAAATAGTAGTAGGCATCAGGTTCTTAAGAAATATTGTATGGATGATTGAACTAAATCCAAACATATTTGGATTCCATTAATGATTTAAGCATATTTCTGATATTCTCCTAATGGTCATGGTAAGTTGAGCATGAATAATTTATTTATCTGTATCGATGAATCTCACAGTCTTCCCTGACCTGGCATCCTTCAGGGATGCAGAGATTGTAACACCCAGAATGTGAAGGTCCCCTGGCTGCCATGATAGAATGTGGATGATGACTTTGCTCTCAGGACCAAGTCAAGTCAGAAAAATGAAAGTTGTCCGTGAGGCATAAAAACTTCGCCTCCATTAGAATCATTGTCAGTATTTAAAGGATTGGCTAGGATTGGATTCCTAGGGCAAGCCTCTACTCCCAAATTGAGAATACCTATGTGACTTGAAATGCTCTTTCTAACCCTTGGGGACATAAACCACAAGTTGTTTACAGACCTATTTCAGAAAGTCAGCTGCCTCCCTCATGTGGTTTTTTCCCCTTTCGTTTTCCATTAATTTTTTATGATAGCCTACGTATGTCAAAAGTATTACCAAGCCTATATTTAATGTTGCTTTAGTTGCAGCTGCCTTTGTGGAAAATTAAATACTATAGAAAATCTAATGCGGATGTCCTATGAGTCATGCCTGGGTAGGCTTCTTTTCCGTGAAAAAGCCAGCAATGCCACTGCATTCAAAGAAATGGGAAACAGGCCTTCCGAACTCCAGTCTATCGGAGGCTACTCTTTTTAGCTGGTCCAGCCAACTTCAGTTCTCTCTTGGATCAGATGAGTTGACACCCACAGCTTGGCCAAATTTCAACACCACTATCTATTTCTTCCGTAATTGCAGCATGGAATAGAGATTGCATCTCTGCTGTAGTAATTCTGTATTGGTAAGTCATGCTGGAGAGTCACTCATCTCCTGTTGGACCATATAGTGAGGAGACATCCAAGTGTTTCTGCTACTGATTTTTTTTGTCCTCTGGAAATGACTTTATGCACAATTTACCACCACTTGACAAACGGATGTGTGAAGCTATCCACCCTTTTTTCTTCATGGTGCAACAGGAGGGGAGGATCCTGTGGTTTACATGTAATTAAGGTATCTGCAGACAAAGCTAAGAGCAAGCCTTGAACCTCAAGCAACACTTACCAGAATGTTTCTGGAAAAAGATTTTACTCGGCTCACTTCTGTACCACAGGAATTCCTCTTCTAGTCTGACAGTAGCCTCTGCTCTCTGAGACTAAGTAATGGTACGGAGACAGACAGAGAGACTACTTCTGGATTCTAAATAGAATACAATGCCTCTCTTTAATATAATATCCACTCTGGAAGTCAAAACGTTTAACTCCCAATTCTTTTTGACAATCTGTTTTGAGGGTTGACCTAAATAATTTCATTTGTTTTTCCTCTATTAAAAGAAAGCTTGACCTTTACAGTAGAACAAAACATATTGCTAAAAGGGATTATTGTCAGTTAATCAGTCACATGGTAGGGTTGTTGTTTTTTTTAAATTCCCAGTTGGAGTTTCGACTTTGGGATCTACTTCAATTGCACCAGCCTCTGAGACTCCCTGGTTTCCCTTCCTCTAGTTTACTTGGCTCCATGTGAGGTAGTTATGCCTAAATTATGCACTTCGGTTAAAAACAAGAACCTATTTGACATATATATATATACTGATCTTCATTAAGTATTTTTCTGGTATGAATGTCCCATGGCGGGCATCAAAATGACAAAGAAATATGTTTTAGCCCCAATTGTAACCATACGCTTTAAATGTTAGACGTTTAAAAACTAGTTAGGGTTTCATTATGAGCTGCCTTGCAAACATATAAAAGTATTGTACATGTACAAACAAGATATATGCTAAAAATGGTAGCTATATAGACTCCACGACAGCCATAATTGTCACAAGAGCCACAAGAATGGTTTCTGCCAGTATCCCTGCAACATAGGAGATATTTACAGTATTTATATTTATTTATTTATTTATTTATTTATTTTATTTATTCTATTTTTATGCCGCCTTTCTCCTTAGACTCAGGGGGGCTTACAACATGTTAGCAATAGCACTTTTTTTAACAGAGCCAGCATATTGCCCCCACAACCCGGGTCTTCATTTTACCCACCTCAGAAGGATGGAAGGCTGAGTCAACCTTGAGCTGGTGATGAGATTTGAACCTCTGACCTGCAGATCTACAGTCAGCTTCAGTGGTCTGCAGTACAACACTCTACCTGCTGCACCACCCCGGCTCTTATCCTTATATTTATAGTCTACTTTTCTTCCAGGAATTCAAGGCCCCATGCATTGTAATTGCAGAAATACTGGAGGAATTCAGTAGAAGGAAAAGAGGTGTGACCTTAAACAAGCACTGAGATTGAAGCACTTACACTCTATGTATGTTCAAAGGTCTTATCTCCATCACCTTTTCAATGGAACATTGATGAGAAAGTATGCACTAAGAAGTAACGTGTAAATTAATATCCACTGGCATTAAGAGTACAAGGTATCTTGAACAGGGAAGTGCCAGTTCTGATCATGCTGATTTTGAAATGCCATCTAAATCTTAACATGGTAATTTCATTTTTAAAGAATCACATAATGGGCTTGTGGAAGCCAAACTCCAGAAGATGGCACCTATTCTTTCATTCCAAAGACTGATATTTTTCTTTAGCTACTATGATTTGGCCTTTGAGATTCTGCTTGACCAAGGTACTGTACTTCCAAGGGAGATATTCTGCAGACACATCCCTGCTTTTCAACTAGCCTCTTCTTTCTCTTTGAAAAATAAACGGAGAATGCTGGCTATGAGCATCAGAACTGCACTGAGATGTCAAGAGTGCCTGAGTTTTTGATTATAAATAGATCACGCATCTAGATATCCAAATTATGTTTATCCATAAAAAATACTTGTCTTGTTTATATTCCAGATAGAGTACAATATGCAAATGTATTTTCAAATTAGCAAGATTTGTTTTTCATATTATTTCATTAAGGAATATAGTATGATCTCTCAAATAATACTTTATTTACATTAGCATATTCATTCCGGTAGTTGGTTCCTACCGGTCCGACTAATTGGGTGCGACTCCACGGCTCTGGCACACGAGCACACATTTGAGCAAAAATTTGCTTTTTGCACCTGCACCTCATACAGGGACACACACTTGCATGTGTTTCAGTGAGGTTTTTTGCACGGAAGCATTCACGGAAGCAAAAAACCTCACCAAAACACGTGTGCATGTGAGTCCCTGTGTGAGATTTTGATAGCTGCACAGGTGCGAGAAGTAAAATTTCGCTCAAACCTGCATTTTCACATTAGAATTGCAGTGCTGCACCAATTAGCCATACAGGTAGGAACACTGTATCCGTTCATGTGTGTGCTACCTGACTTGATAGTATATGATATCATTTATAACACATTGCATTCAAAAGCAAAAATTCCATCCACTTTTTTGTGAGTGCTTCCATTTAAGCTGCAATGTCACTCCACAGCTTTTTTTTAATAATTTATTTTAAAAGACCAAAAGTAGGAAGCTACTTTTGAGCTTTGAGTTTGTCCTATGAATCGAGCAAAGCTTAAGTGATACAGGAGCAAATCAATTAGCAATTGCCTGGAAGTTAGAAATGGTTAGAGATGGTTCTCTGCTACATGAGAAAACAATCCCAAAGCTAGCTATCTAAAGCATTTTTAATATAAAGAATATAAATTTTTACATATGCCTATTTATTTTGTTACAAGAGTTGCTTCTAGTATGGCACAAAAGGAAATCCAGGGAGACAGGTTAATGGACACTGAAGGCTGCTAATAAAAAGATTAAGTCCCTGAGCTGTCAAACTTCTCTTCCCTAAGCACATGTTTATGCTTCAAGTTAAACAATCCAGTGTGGGTATTATTTTTTTAACACATTTATTGAAATTGGGCTAAAGCCTGTTCTACATACCCAGAGTTTGCCATTAATATATTCATGCTGAATTTAGCAGATGCAGCCTTCTGGATGATCAATTTTCAAGTGAGAGAAATTGACAATTGCTAAGTGGATAATTACTGAATTTTCATGGGTTAGAAATTGTTATTGAATCCTCCCACTGTAAAGGAAGTTACCCAAAAAATTTGTTTCTACATTTGACACATTTGCTTCTCCCTTGATTGGAAAGTTATAGTTCTTAATATTGATTTAAAATTGTGATTAACATTCTCTGAATTATCATTGTGTTGAAAGGATGGCATTCTACAGGATTATACAATTTTAACAACAAAATTTTGACTCATCATTTCCTAAAAAGCTGGAAGCAATTTGTATCATAGACATAATTAGTTAGCCCTGATAGGCTTGGTTAATGGCAAATGACAGTTTTGATTCTCTTTTTTCAGTTAAAATAAAATTGTCCTTGCATCCATTTCAGTCAACCAAAGTAACCCAACATCTTTTATATGGCACCCTCCAGATGTTTTGCACTACCATAGTTTTTTGAGGGGGATTAGATTTTCAAAAGAGGGCTATGAAAATATTTATAAATCCTAGACCCAAACTGTTTCAATTGCTACCCTCAAAACAATGCTACAGAGCACTGCACACCAGAACAACTAGACACAAGAACAGTTTTTTCCTGAATGCCATCACTCTGCTAAGAAATAATTCCCTCAACACTGTGAAACTATTTACTAAAGCTGCATTACTATTAATCTTCTCATTGTTCCGATCACCCATCTCCTCCCACTAATGACTGTATGACTGTAACTCTGTTGCTTGTATCCTTACAATTTATTTTCACTGGTTCCTAATATGATTTGATTGCTTATTTGTACCTGGTCTAACATTAAGTGTTGTACTTTATGTTTCTTGACAAACTTATCTTTTCTTCTATGTACACAGAGAGCATATGCACCAAGATAAATTCCTTATGTGTCTTGGCTAATAAAAAAATTATTCTATTCTATTTTCACAAATGTGAAGTGCACTGTTTTAGAAAAGCTTCAATCCACACAATTCCATCATTTGATTTGGTTTGATATGATTTTAACAATAAAGATAAAATAACTTCTTGATATTCTGTGAGCTTGGTTGTTTTTTTAACATTTTTTATCTTACCTAGTTTGGGTAATGAATCATCTGCAGGAAAACAACCATGCTCAGAGAGCACCAAGAACACCTTATTTCAACCCCAAACTACAACATTTTTCCTTCATTAGATAAAATATTATATGATTATGATGGTTAAATATAAAACTTCTTAATCATCAAGATAGATTCCAAAGAATTCAGGGCACTTCCACATAGCAAAATTTCTATTCTCTATCTTTCCAAAGAATTTTGAAATTGATCATAAAATTGTCTTCACGTCTGATTTTTGGAACCCCCCAAATCAGGGGAAAAGCGGTTAATCAATAAGCACTCCCTCAAATAAATGAGTGGAGAAATATCATTTAGTTAATATTCTGTCCCGTGAGCTATGCAAACCTTTGTGATAACAAAAATCTTTGTGTCATATTTCCATCGAGAAAAAGTAGGAATCAATTATTAATTCCCCCTTTGTGTTTTCAGTACATGCTGTTTGCCCATTTGCAAACATTTGGGACTATTAGCATATAAATAATGTCATCTCGTGATCAAGATAACATCTTTCTATCAAAACCTTGATGATGATTTAACACCATAGTTTTGCAGCCAAGTACATTTCCAACAATGACAATCCTGTCAATTGATGGCCCAGTAGAAGTGAGGGGAAGAATAGCTCAGAAGCAAAGGTTTGGTGTATATTTCTTATATAGAAAGGAATGGTTAACCAGTTGAGTCTTTTTCAATTTAATTATATACAGTATATATGTTGTGATTCCGTCCGAGGCCCCTCAGGGAACGGCTGATCTTCTGTCGGTTTCCTGCTCAGAGGGGGAGGATGAGGAACAGGAGGTGCAGGCAGACGAGGAGGAGGAATCTCAGGCTGAGGAAGAGGGGGAACAGCCAGAGGCCCCCGAGAGGGAGCTCTCCCCAGCAAGCAGCCTGGATTCCTTAGAGGAAAATGCACAAGCAATAATCGATCTGCGACAGAGAAGAGCAACACAAAGAAGGGACCAATTAGCTAGGTACTTTCAGCACTAAAGAGGCAACAGCTGGGTTTGGGTGTGGTGCTCTCTGGAAAGGCTAAAAGGCAGACCCACCCTTCCTGGCTTGTGGAGTATTATCTTTGGGAGTCCTGGGACCTGGCTGTGCTCTTTGGCGTCTTGGAATTTTGGTTTGTGACTTTGAATACTGAAACCTTGGGGGGGAAAGGTGGGGGGTCTTATTCTCTATAGTGGTGGGTGTGCCAGCAAGAAGGCTGCTGTATTGTCTGGACATCAGGACTCTGCTGTAAAGTCTCATAACCTGCCTGTGGGGAAGAACAGGTTTTTCTCTGTGTTTATTTTTCAAGCTATAAAGTACTTTTGCTTTTACCAGCGTGTCTGGCTGTTTTCTCCAGTTGGTGTTGAGGTCTGGGGGCACCCAGACAGAACAATACACATATATCCCTTCAAGTATTTAAATAAACACCACCCACCCAACAAATCTCGGAAAATTGGGATAAATTAAAAATGAAATGTATTGGGGGTGGGGGGGAATGGTGTAACTCCCAAAGCTATTTTATCAGAAAAATTTGTGTGTATATTTGTATAAATATGTTTGGGGGCAAAAGTATTACTGTAAATCCCTCAAAGTTAATAAATATAACAATAAATACCTTTGAAATGAATCAGAGGTCCTCTCATTTTTGTCCACACATAGATGCAAGGTATTTGAGGATAGGATTTTTTTTTCCTTTTTAATATTGTATTATACTTTCAAGTATTCTGTTCTAGCCAGATCTATTCTTCAAATATGTAAAGTTCCCTCCCTTTCATAGAGTTTGTTAAACAGCAAAATCAGCAATATATTTTAAGAGGTGTCTGTAGTCTTGTTGGCTGCTTGACAGCCAAATCATAAGGATTTCCCTCTGGTAAGAAACACAGAGCTCTTTCTGTTTTAAGAGTGGAATGTAGTAGCAAATCACTGTACAGTGGTCCATAAGAATACCAGCTCCCCTTATAAACTTTTTATAGCTGGAGAAAATAAACATGTGGTTTCAGAGCTCCACATAGCCAATGGTTGTTAGAGTTAGTTTTTGCAGAAGAAGAAAATATTAGAAAGGAAGGGTATAGATGGATGAGGCTAAACACCTAAATTTGCCCAGGAGCTGTCTGAAGCTGTCTAATGAATTTGCTTAGCATCTTCACAACCATGCTGTCTGTTCTTTTGATAAAGGAACATAATGGTTTTAATGATTTTGATCAAATGATCTAACATTATCTTTGCTCACTAATTCAGCTTTCTGATAAATCAATGATCTACCAATTAAACTATTTTATTGATTCAAGTCTACATACTGGTTAAAACATTTAGATGAAGAAAGGAAAATGCTACTATAGCAAATTATAGTGGCCCAAATCATACAATCTGGCAGAAAGAAGTTCTCTAAGGATAGGGAGTCCAAAAGTTCAGAAGACAGAACCTCTGGTCCTAGTGACCAAGCCATTAGTGCACCAAAGTGCCTTCCGTCCCTTGTCCTAATGTTTCTCTTTTACTAGTATCATGTATTGTTATATCTTTGTATACCACCAATACGTACTTGACAAAAGAAACAAACAAATAAATAAAATATTGGATCTTGCAACATTAACCTGGAACACATATATTTTCATTCATTTGTGTAGTGTTCTGTCATTTGGCGTAAAACAGAACTGTTTTGGTGAATTGCATATAAAGAATCAAATAATGAGCTCTAATCAGTGCATAAAGTTTTCTGTTAAGCCTCAACGTACTCCCTTGGTTCCCCCAGCTGAACTGTGTTCAAATTAGCAAATGTGAGTCATGGACAAAACTACTGGTTCCAATTATGAGAACTTTATTGTTCTACCCAGCTATTATGGCAACAAAATAAAAGCAAAGAAAAAACATTTCATAACTGGTCCAAGATATACAGACAGACAATTCAAAAATACCAATTCTAAATAATGACTGACTAAATTCTTATATTGGCATGGAAAACTATTGCTAATGGGTCCAACATTTTTTCTCCTGATTTTCTTACCTGCCAAGAAAAGAAAGTTATGTCACTTTAGGAGAAAAGAGAGAGATATTATCCTTAAAAAGAATTATGGTTATTGCAAGTTACTAGGGCTTGGCTGGAAAAAAAATCAGATGATTTTTCATTGTACACAACTATACCCAATGAGAGATTATCAGAAACTGCTTAATTGTTTAATGCAGATTTCATTTCTATGGGTATTTGGTGTTTGAGCTTTCTTCTCTTCCTGCAGACGTTTCATTCCCAGGCTGGGTAACTTCATCAAGACTTGAAGAAGTGGAGTTTGCTAGCTACTTATATGAGATAGCTAAACTGATTAGCTTTGACTGGGATATCATTTGTGCAAGATACTGATAGATTTTTAGGGACAACCAAAAAATATATCTGAGTTTGATATCCTAAGATTTGCTGAATAAAGACGCTAAGTTTCCAAATAAACTCTCTACATGGGAAAAGTCTAACCTAGCCTTCATTTTAAAGTATTTGCTTTTATGTTATTAATAAAATATTGTAAGGATAAGAAATACATAAAACAGATATATTAAACATATTATTCAAACACTAAGATACATAAAAAAACATAACAATATGAATTCCAGACATTATTTCTTCTCTATTTTAAGAGGGTTTGTTGAAATAGCTAATTTACTACTCTAAACATCAGCCTTTATATAGTCAAATGGAATTTCTTATCAGTTTATACATCTTTAATTATCAACCTACTTGCCTTTAATTATTAGTCTATTAAATCAAAAAGTCACCACAGGGTTTTTTTCTTCCTTTGTTCAAAGGGGTTTTCCTGCCTTTTGAGCCAAACAAATGAAATTTATAGGAGCAAAAAGTGATGACCTTTTGCCCTATAGCCCTCTCAGCAAGAAAGGGTGATTTTAGCTCTTAGTTGCTCTTAGCTCTTACAAACATTTAATTCTTGTCTGCCTACTTTTTTTTGTCTCCAGTCTCAAAGTTTGCACATTTTTATATCTTCATCCTAAAGGCTAAAACTACAAAGGCAGATCACCCTTTTGTTCTTATAACTTCAATTCAGTCAATGATGTCTCTTCTGGCCAACAAACCTCCTTAAAACTGGAAGTCTTGGAAGATGGCAATTTGTTTCTTATCCCTTTGTTTCAGGTCTATCTCAGTATCATGTCTTGTGACCCATTTGTATTCGAGATTAAGCAACAGTTTTTTCTACTCACTTTTTCTTTTCTTTATAATAAAGCTGCAGAAGTCATTTTTTGAATACACACAGATACATGTACACACACATGTACACTCGCATATTAATGTAAAATGTGGCTTATTGATGATGAGATTAGATAGTGTTTTAGATTTCATATCAAAAGCATGGGGTCAAAAAATTCTTCTGCATTCTCGGCCACAGATGTTCACTGGGAAACTTTGGGCTAGTCATTCCCTTTTAGTCAAGTCTTTGCACAGAATTGAAACCAGGAGGAAAAAGCACCTTGACCTCCATCACAAAAAGATAAAATATAAAACAATAAAGAAATGGCTAAATAATGTAAAGCAACCATATGTAACTCTTGAAAATCATAAATCAGTTTTAATGGAAGAATCCAAAGAACAAATTGTATTATTCTTTGAGGAATAAATTCAGTCCCTTTTTATGACTCAGAGAGATTATAGTATACTTATATACTATACTATATTTTCAAGTTTCCTGGTTGAAAAGAAGAAAAATATGAAAAAAACACCCAGCTGCTGTAGCCTAGAGGTGGAGCTCTTGCCTCACAGTCAGGAGGTTGCGAGTTCAATCCTAGATTGAGGCAGATGTATGGGCAGGGGTTGGACTAGATAACCTGCAAGGTCCCTTCCAACTCTGTTAATCTGATCTGATCTAATTATAGCTACCAGAAATCCAGATAAGAACTAGATGGTAGCAAAGGTTTACAGAAACACCCCATCTACTATCATCTAATGCTCGTCCAGATTTTTCTACTCTGGGTTAGATAGCAGTGGTAGATTTCTACCAGTGCGGTAGGCAAGTCCGCACCCATTGGAGCCGCCAGATTGTGCAATTTATGCATGACCGCTCCGCTCTGGTGCCAGTCTATTGGATGGCACCATCTTTTTTCAGCTTTTTTGCTTTCTAGACATGCGCAGATGCAAAATCTTGTGATATTTTGGCAAGTTTTTGCTTTCGTGCATGCACGAAGACAAAAAATAGTCAAAACTACATACACGCGAGCGTCCCCTCGCAAAATTCCGGCACATTTTTGCTTCCTGCACATGCATGGAAGCAAAATCATGTGAGGGGCATGTGGATGCACCTAAGTGAAGAGGATGCATTTGCAGCACACCAGTTTGCAGGTAAGTGCAACCCACCATTGTTAGATAGCACAGGAACATATATATATACATGCTGATACTTCTTATATATATAAAGAATACAGGGTATATAAAAATAATATAGAAAGAGCGGGGGGGGGAGGGAGGGGAGATAGATATGTTTACAAAATTCCCGAAGTACCAAGTGAAGAATGAAATGCTGATCCTAAGAAATCTGAAACCTTGTTGATTAAATCCACTCTTCAGGGAAGCGTATTTAGCCAAAAGAAGTATCAGCTGCAGCCTTTGGAAGGAACACCTCAGATAAACTCCTATTGAGACATTAAACTATCCACAACTAAGCACCAAGGCCTCAATAAAATTCCCATCCATCTATCCATCCATCCATCCATTATTTCCTTATGGTTTACTACTCCTGCTTGAAATGTAAAATATCTTATATAGTTCAAATAGTAGATATGCATGCTGATTTTTGAATCCTTAAATCTTTTCATCCTTTGGAATTATTGCACATGTTCAAATGTCTCAGCCATTAAGTCCTTCCTTTTTTATAATAGTTTCTGGTATGTGAAGATAGGTTAAAAAAATCTGCTTTTATTTTTTTAACTGAACACATATGAGTTAGAGTAACCAAGGCTAAATCCTTGTTTTCACTGCAGGTACAGGAGAGACAGTATCTGTGGCCTTTCATTATTCTCTATTTGAGAGCATTCATATTCCTACATTACTTTTTTGTGGGAAAATTATTAGTAAGAATGATCAATTCTTTAATTAATAAATATAAAATACTAACTACAACATGCAATGGTGTAAGAAAAAATGGGTACTTCTCAGGTGCCACGGTTGCAATGTGAACTGCATTATTTGCCAGTTGGCTTCCAGAGCAATTCAAGGTAGTGGTTGTTACTTATAAATTTCTTTATAGCAGAGCCTGGCTACATGAGAGACTGTCAACACCCCCAAATAGTATCTGAGAAATAAATCAGAATCCACTCCAATTCTTACACAAGAGGTTTGATTTATTAGCAGAGCCATGTTGGATTATGTTTCAGCCATTCCAATACTAAATTCTCTCTAGTACTCTACCCAGGTTAAGATTAATCTCACATCCCCATACCCACAAATGCAATCATGTGGACCAGTCTGGTGCAGGGATTCACTGACTTCCTCTTTTGTATAGTTGATGCAGAACAAAAGATGACCTTGGACTCTGAGAAAGGAATTTGTTTTGATTATCAACTTCTCTCTTACCCCTCCCAATTCCCTTATGCTGTTACTGTGGCAGGCCAAAGCCTCTAATTCCGCATGATGGCTTTCGGCCTGACAGAGACATTGTCACCACCCTCGGTGGTGCAGTGGTTAGAGTGCAGTATTACAAGCTACTTCTGCTGATCACCGGCTGCCAGAAGTTTGGCAGATTGAATCTCAGTAGGCTCAAGGTTGACTCAGCATTCCATCCTTCCAAGGATGGTAAAATGAGGATGCAGATTGTTGGGGGCAATATGCTTACTTTCTGAAAACCGCTTAGAGAGGGCTGTAAAGCACTGTGAAGCTCTATGTAAGCACTTTAAGTGAAGCAGCTTGTTTTGTAAGCCACCCTGTGTCTACAGAGAAGGGCAGCCTAGAAATCCAAATAATAAACACAAACAAACAAATATAAGTAAAATTCTATTGCTAATGTTTCTGCCTGCCTAGTACATTCTGGCAGAATGGATGTGTTCCAGATCCTTCTTGTAGTGAAGACACCGGACAGCCGCAGCAGATACAACACAACTTTATTTAACTACATAACTGAGGTAACTAGCATAATTGACAGGATATTTATACTCCCCCAATTAACCAATGAGATCACTAGAACAATCCTGCCAAATGGCTCCCCCTGCTGTTAGCCAAGGATATGACACCCCTTTCCCCTAGGGGGTGCATACAAAATCCTCCAGATATGCCGGCCTTCGTCTGATGCGCCCTGAACAACGGGACGTCCTCCTGTAACCGACTGGTGAGGGTGGAGACTCTATCCTCCTCCTTGTTGGGCAAAACATCGGCTTCTACTGGCGGATCATTTGGAAAAACTACTTCAGGTGAGTATGGGGCCTTGCAACCGGGGAGGGACCATGTGTAACTCATTATCTCCGCGGCCAGTCGGCTCAATGCAGGGAGGGTCTTCCGGGCGTACAGGGTCTTTTTCCTTCCCCCTGGGATCTGGTAAGTTGGCCGTCCTGGCCCTTAGTTGATCCACATGACGATGCCACTCCCTGCCATCAGGCAATACCACTGTATACGCCCGGGGCCCTCGGGAACCACTAACAATACCTGCCACCCATCGAGGTGAACCCATGAAAATTTGGGCAAAAACCAGGTCCCCGTTTCTAAAATTTCGAGCAGCCTCAATTTCTCGTTCCGGCTCAGTGTACAATGGATGTAGTCTGTCTAATACGATCCTCAATTTCCGCCCCATTAAGAGTTCTCACGGGGCCTTAGAGGTGGTGGTGCAAGGGGTGGTATGCTGTGCCAGTAACAGCTCATCTATTCTCTCCTGCAGAGTGCCGTGGTTTATTTTAGAGAGCATATTTTTGTGCTGTGCACCATTCTCTCAACCATACCATTGCTGGCAGGGTGCCAAGGGGCAGTTCTAGCATGTCGTACACCTAACCCTGCTAGGTAGGCTTCAAAACCCCCAGAAATGAATTGCGGACCATTATCTGATACGATAACGTCTGGGTATCCATGGGTTGAGAACAGAGCTGATAACCCCCTGATTATGTCTCTTGTTGTTGTAAATGACATGATTTTAACCTCCAACCACTTAGAATAAGCATCTACCACTATTAATAGCATTTTTCCATCAACTGGACCTGCAAGGTCGATGTGCAACCTGGACCATGGCATGTTGGGGGTTTCCCACTGCAAAGGGGTGGCTGCTGGAGGCGCTGCGTGGTTTTGTTGACAAGGTTGACAATTCGCGACCTTCTGCTCCACTGCCCTGTCTAACCCCGGCCACCAAATGTAGCCCCTAGCCAATGCTTTCATCTGGACTATTCCGGGGTGGCCGATGTGTACCAACTCCAAGACTTTAGACTGTAATAGTGGGGGAATAACCACCCTCGAGCCCCACAATACGCATCCCCTTAATACAGACAGTTCCTTTCTGCGGACCCAGTATGGCAATATGGTAGGCTCAATGCAGGATGAAGGCCACCCGGATAAAATCCATGACATCACTACAGAAAGAACTGGGTCTTTTGCTGATTCGGAGGCAATCATGGCAGCTGACACTCTGATAGGATACGACTCTACGGCTAACACTGTGGAAATTGGGGCCAGGTCCATTAAAGGCACGGGTAATGGACATCGGCTCAACGCATCTGCGTGGGGGATAGTGCGCCCCAGCCTGTAGGTTAGATCATATGAATAATTAGCTAAGAACATGGCCCAACGATTTAAACGTTGGGCCATGATTTGTTTTTTACATGTTGTGAGCCGCCCCGAGTCTTCGGAGAGGGGCGGCATACAAATCTAAGTAATAAATAATAAATAAATAAATAGAATTTCGGGCGTTTGTCGATTTCCAGCAAGTATTCCCAACAGGGGTTGGTGGTCTGTGACCAATTGGAAATGGCGGCCATATAGATAATGATGGAGGCGTTTGACGCCTGCCACCAACGCCAAAGCTTCCTTGTCCAATTGCCCATAATTCCTTTCTGGTCGACCTAGGGTCCTCGAATAAAATGCTATAGGAGCCTCTTTCCCCGAAGGCAAACGGTGTCCCAGTACAGCGCCCACACCATAGGGGGATGCATCACACGTCAATACCAATGGCAATTTTGGGCTATATTGCACTAAAACCTCATGAGATACTAACACCTCTTTTATGGCCGTAAATGCGCTTGCCTCCGCTTTTCCCCAACACCACGGAACTCCTTTAGTTAGTAACTTGTGCAGTGGCTCTACAATTGACGCTTTGTGGGGTAGGAACATTGCGTAAAAATTTAACAACCCCAAAAATGATTGTAATTCTGTCTTGGACCTTGGTTCAGGAGCCTCAGTAGTAGCCCGTATTTTGGTAGGGGTAGGGTGAATTCGTCTACTATCAATGAGGAATCCCAAGAATTCAACACTGTGAGACGCAAATGTACACTTTCCCGTTTTGACCCGCAACCCAACCTCTTGGAATTTGTTCAGTACAGCCCGGACTTGCTCTAGTAATTCCGGGCGGGATGACATGGCTATGATCACATCATCGAAGTAGGGTAAAGTTCCTGGAATTCCATAAATAAAGTTCCTGGAATTCCGTAAATGCTCCATAAGCCCATGGAAAATTCCGGGAGCAGAACTTATCCCAAATTGTAATCGAGTACAACGGAATGCCTCCCCGGTGGGTAATGATGGTTTGTAAGTCAGCTGTCTCAGGGTCCACCCCTAACTGTTGGTATGTGCGAGACAGATCAATTTTCGTGAAAATATTTCCCCCTTCCAATGAATGTAAAAGATGGGCTACCATTGGTACAGGATAGGAATGGTGTGCCAACGCTCTATTAACCGTACACTTGTAGTCCCCACATAAACGCACTGATCCATCTTGTTTGATGGCTACCACCAAGGGGGTTTCCCATTTCGCCTGGTCTACCGGCTCTAATATTCCCAGGCTGATCAGGCGATCTAACTCTGCATCAACTTTGCCTTTAATAGCCAACAGCACATGCCGTGGCTTCAGGCGAACCGGAGGAACCAAAGGATCGAGGGTCAATGAGACCGGGGTGCCCGAATATTTTCCCATCAAAAACTGTAGGGAACTCTTTTGCTAACTGATGGGACATGGGTACATCATTTACAACATTAATACCTTCTATGGTGAACCCCAATGCTGAAAACCAGTCCAATCCAAGTAAACTTATGAATAGGCCATCTACAATAATAAGAGGTAACCGCCCCTTAAAACCCTTGTATTGCACGGGGAAATAACCCTGTCCCACAGTTGGAATTACTTGACCTTGGTAGTCCTTTAAGAAAAGAGGACATGGCCCCAGACGACTCTTAGAAATCCGGGGGAAAAGTCGCTTGATAGTGCTCCAAGACATTAGAGAAACGGACGATCCTGTGTCAACTTCCATGGAACACAATGATCCCCCAATTCGCACAAACACTGAGATCTTTGATGATGTTGACAGCTTCCCCTGCTGTGCTGATGGCGGTGTGGTTTGGTGAATGTTGATTGGAGGAGTCGGTGACGCATTCTGGATTGCATTACAGAAATCCCGTCGGCCGAATGACTCTCTCTGCCACACCCTCTGTTGTGGAGGAAATGACTCTCGAGCAGAAAATGGCTGAGTACTTGATGAATTCCTTCGCGAGCGACAGACTCACGCGATATGCCCCTGTCTGCCACAACGGCGGCAATAAGCATTGCGGAACCCACAGACCGATCGGGGGTGATCACCACCACAACCCCCACATGATACACACGACCCTCCAACAGGGCGGTGCTCTCCTGGCGGTGGCTGTCTTTGTCTTGTTGAGGTGGCTAACTTGTTTACTTCTTCTTCCTCCTGCCTTAAAGTGTTTTCAATTTCAGGCGGCAACACGGCTGCAGCTGCAGTACTATGAGTAGTGGCCATTTCGGCTGGCAGATCTATTTCGGCCAAAGACTGTGTAGACATCTCCACAGCTCTTGCTTCTTTTAAAGTGGCCGCCAATGTCAAGTCTGTCATGGTTAAAAGCCGGCACCGAAGCCTGGCATCTCTCACCCCGCAGATCAAACGATCAAGTAGATAATCATCTAAGTCGTGAAACTCGCAAGACTTGGCTGCACGATGGAGGGCTGCCATATATTGATTAATTGTCTCCCCCTCCGCTTGATTTCGATGGTAAAACAAATAACGCCTAGCGCTGTGAGACGGTGGGGGGGCATAGTGGTTTTGGAGTGTCATAGGGAATACATCCCAGGGCACATCATGAATAGATTTTGGGGCAAACAGGGAGAGGGAGGTCTCCAACATCTCAGTCCCACAAAAACTTAAGAAATACGCTCGTTTCCTGTCTCCTGAGAGATCTTTGTATCCGTTTGATATAAGAAAACACTCAAAACGGGCGAGATATGCCTCCCACAATTCCCCTTGAGGATTGAATGGGGGGAAAACTATCTGAGTCGACATCGCTATTTACCAACTCCTTTGTTTCCAGGACGACAGATTCTAGTGTGGCTTCTGATCCAGCTTTCCTCTTCGCCAGTGTAGTGAAGACACCGGACAGCCACAGCAGATACAACACAACTTTATTTAACTACATAACTGAGTTAACTAGTATAATTGACAGGATATTTATACTCCCCCAATTAACCAATGAGATCACTAGAACAATCCCGCCAAATGGCTCCACCTGCTGTTAGCCAAGGACATGACACTTCTATTAAACTATGTCATCTTACATGGCCGTAGAAGTGTTCCTTTTTTGTTAAGGCTCCTGCCCTCTGGGGTAGCATCCCCTCAAAGATACATACAGGGGTTCCAAAAAGCTGTTTAGACCTGGATTTGGCCTGAGGCTTAAGGTTAATGGGTTTGTGTGACCTTGGTTAGGTTTGATATTGTTGTGATTGTTTCACTCTGGTCTCCCCATGGTGTTGTGTTGTAGCTATAATCTATTAAACAAATCATAAATGCTAAATATTTGTGGTGCTTTTCTCAGGGAACTTTACATCTTGGCAGAAGAGAAAACGTTAGAAGAGAGTAGGTGCAAAACAAGACCTGGGGCTTTGCTGCCTTTTGCAGTGCTTGTGTGGTTTTGCCACCATACTCAATCAATCAATCAATCAATCAATCAATCAATCAATCAATCAGAATAAGGCTGCAAAGGACTTTGGAAATCTCCAGCTCCAGCCCCCTGCTCAAGCAGGAAACCTTATATCCAGTGAAGGGCTACCAAAATTTTTACTACCACACTGTGGGCGTGGCTTATGCTGGATGCCCTGCATTTTCTTTCAACATCTTTCAGTGGAAATTGAGTGCTCTGGGGCGGAGCTCCATTTTCGCTAACCCACTGTGTTCCCCCTCCCCCATTCAGGCAGCAGCCCACCCCTGCTTATATCATTTCAGACAAGCATCCAGCCTCCTCTTAAAATCATCCAGTGATGAAGCACTCACAACTTTCGACAGTAAGCTTTTCTACTGGTTAATTGTCATCACTGTTGTACTCACTCTCCTGTCAGGCTCAGAGGAATGCAATCTAACCTTATCTCAAGTCATTAAAATTGTGAAGTAAAACCTACTGCCTTCAGTATTCCCAGAAAATTGAACATACTTTTGGAATCTTGATTTTGCATCCATCCATATAGGGCACCGATAACTTAATTTAAAATTATATGGAATTTTAAATTAAGGAATTAAATACATATAAACCTCAATATCTGCTGTGACTAGGAGAGTTTGTAAATAGCATTAGATTTCAATAACATTATGACAGGAGAAGTAAAAACAACAACTGTCTGTTCGATATTTCTTTAAAACATGGATGCATTCCCAGGTGTCAGGGTCTGCTTCATTCAGAATTTAGGAAACTGAGACTCAGAGACCATTTTGAACTTCAAAGAGCATGTTTACCGATCAGAAGTGAATGCAGTGAAAGAAAAGCAGTCTGAAGAAAAAGGTGCACAAGATGCATATTACAAAGTAACCCCAGTACCCCTCTTAGCAGTCCACCCAATCCCTAGTGTTGAGAAGCATCAGATGGATGCATCTTCTGTTGTTGTTATTGTTGTTGTTGTTGTTGTTGTTATTATTATTATTATTATTATTATTATTATTATTATTAATTAGATTTGTATGCCACCCCTCTCCATAGACATACTTCTGGAATGCAGAGGCCATTAACCTTGAGCTGTTGATAAGCAGGTCTGCTCCGTGCAATTGTGCCAGGAATATGATGGTGTCAGTGAAGGGCTACCAAAAATTTTACTACCACACTGTGGGTGTGGCTTATACATTTTCTTTCAACATCTTTCAGTGCAAATTGGGTGCTCTGGGGTGGAGCTCCATTTTCACTACCCCATTGTGTCCCCCCCCCCCCATCCAGGCAGCAGCCCACCCCTGGATGGTGTGCTGTAAACTGACCTCCCTTTCCTTCATACAATTCAAAACTGCCATGGGCTCCTCCAGCATGCTTCCTCTCCCCCACCCAAATCCTGAATGCCTTTCTCCAACCCCTGTTCCTGATGGCAGCCGATGCAGTGAAGATATGAAGAACAATGCAGAGAGGCTGACACCAGGCTTTTGTATTCTTGTAACAGTCAAACTGTCATTATTTATAATAAAGATTATGTAAATATCAAACACTTATAGAAGAATGTTGATTCACAAAAGAGACTAGTTCCTTTTTTAGGATCATGAAAATCCATGACCATACTAACTTTAAATAAACATCCAAAAGGATCAGTTGCTTCAATATATTGCTTTTCAGAAAAGAAAAGGGAAGAAAAAAAGCAGGTGTTTAAAAATGATTGAGTAGTGAGTCAAATTGTTGTTTGGACTTAGAACCTGCAACTTGTCTGCAGAAAGATTACATGTTTAACTTACATTTTTCTGTGCCAGCATGAAGTCTTCTGGGTTTTAATTTGAGAATTCAAAAAAGGCTGAATGTAGACATCATACTTTGGAATTAAACCTGTCAATAAATGATTTAAATGTTTAAATGTTTTAAATGTTTTACATTTTCATTTTTTTATGCAGCTATCCACTTATGATAATTTAAAATACAAGTGCAGTGGCTAAATTGGGAATGGAGGCATGGAAGGCAGTACCTCAGGCCAGAATTTGTTTGTATGTGTGTGGGAAAGGGGGATGGGGAGACAAAACCTTTGAGATGTCAGAAGTCTAATTTCCTTGAGATATTTTCTTAGTATGAAGGTTGCAACCCTATGTAATATTCACATGTTCTACATCTGAAGGCACCTGTGACCTGAGAATTTAGATATTAGCTCTGAATGATAATATGCTTGGTCTAAAGCTGAGCGAGAGGGTGGGGCTTTAGAGCTCAGTGCAGAAGGGATAGATATTATTAAAACTGTTTTCCTCTTTTGTTTCTCACCCCTGATTTACTCTACTGTTCCATCTATTATGGAACATTTATTTGCCACTACTGGTACTTATGCTGTAGGAGAGTGATAGAGCACTTGTGGTCTTTTGACCTGTGGAAGCATGGGCAAAGTTAAAGGATATTGGGAGTTGTAGTTTTTTGTAATTATTGCATAGGTTCTTTACTTCTAGTCTTGGGCCTTACACAATGAAGATATACCATGCTGTCAAGGGATTCATAACATATATAATACAAAGGAGCAAGTAACAATTTGATAAGTTTGAGGTGAATGTCACTTCTATTTAATTTTGCATGATCTTAACTGGTATTGTTCATTAATTGGTATTGACTAATTCAGCGCATGTGTATTTATTTATTTATTTATTTATTATTTTTATTTCTATGTTGCCGTTCTCCATAGGCTCAGAGTGGTTTATAAAAAATAGGAACAAAATACAAGATACAACAAGAGAAACCCAAACATAAAACTAGTGCTAAAAACCCAAAGTTATTTAAAACCAGACATTCACATTCATTCAATCACAATCCTATATTCATATTATGAATGTAGCAAGATATTATGCTCAACGGCCCCAGACCTGCTGGCAAAGGTGAGTTTTTAGGATCTTTAAAAAGGCCAGGAGGGTGGGGTTGGTGCAAATCTCTGGAGGGAGTTGAGCCCAGAAGGCCAGGGCTCCCACAGAGAAGGCTCTTCCCCTAGGTCCCACCAGTAAGCATTGCTTAGCCAACAGGACCTAGAGAAGGCCAACTCCTTGGGATCTGACCGGCCACTGGGATATGTGAGGCAGAAGATGGTCCTCTAAGTCAGTGATTTTCAACCTTTTTTGAGCCGCGGCACATTTTTTACATTTACAAAATCCTGGGGCACACCACCAACCAAAATGACACAAATTAAATACATACATACATACATACATACATACATACATACATACATACATACATAACCCCCTCGTATATACAATCCCATGTAACATCCCCTTATAAATACAGTCAATCATCAATCATCCCTACTCAAATTTATATCTCATTTCTGGGTACTTCTCCTGTCTTTCCCCCTTTTCTCTCTCATGTTTGTCATTTCTCTCTCTTCCTCCCTTTTTCCCTCATTCCTTTTCCCTCTCACTTCTCCTCTTTTTCCATCCCTGTCTCTCTCCCCCCCTTATGTGTGTGTGTGTATACACACTGGAACCATTTCCAAAACCAGTTGAGGGCTGGGGTTTTTTCTCTTTTATTCTTTTCAAAAAGAGGTGTGGGCTGGGGGGCATTTCTTATTATTTGGGTGCTTTTTACCGTATGCTTCAAGAATCACCCCCCTCTCTCTCTTTTGTTTCTCTCTCCTCTCATTCTCTGCCTCAATCATTTCTCCTTTTTTCTCCCCTTTTTGTTCTCATTTCTCTCTCCTTTCCTCTCCCTATCTGTCTCTCTTGCTTTCTCTCTCTCTTGCTATCTCTTTTTCTCTTATTTTTTCTCTCTCTCTCTCTTGTTCTCTCTTATTTTCTTTCTCTCTCTCTTGTTCTTTCTCTCTCTCTCTTTCTCTCTCCCTCCCTCTTTCTCTCTTTTTCTCACTTTCTCTCTTGTTTTCTCTCTCTCTCTTGCTTTCTCTCTCTCTCTTGTTTTCTTTCTCACACTCTTTCTCTCTCTTGTTCTCTCTCTTGCTATTTCTTTCTCTCCCCCCTTTCTCTCTCTCTCTTTCTCACTTTCTCTCTATCTTGCTGTCTGTTGCTGTCACTCACTCTCATTCTCTCTCCGTTCTTCTCAGCTGAGGCCAGCGAAGGTGATATTCAATGTCGGGAGCGCGCGGACGGTTGCGCGTACTCCCTACCCCCCTGCTAGCCGCTCGGAATATTCAAAATAAGAAAAGCCTTCACCGGCGAAGGTTTTTCTTATTTTGAATATTCCGAGCGGCTAGCAGGGGGGTAGGGAGCGCGCGCAACCGCCCGCGCGCTCCCGACATTGAATATTACCTTCGCTGGCCTCCGCTGAGAACGGAGAGAGAACGAGAGTTGGGCCATTTTTTGTCTCCTGCGTTCCGGGTGCGGGAGGAGCCACGCCGAAAGGCAGGAGACAGCGGAGGAGGAGAGGGGGCGGGCGGGGGGCAGTGCCGAAAGGCCGAGGGGGCCGGAGGCACCGTGGGGAGGCAGGGGCGGCCGCGGCTCCCTTCCCTTCTGCTGCCGGCGCCTCCCCGCCCCCCCCCGCGGGCTTTCAGGGAGATGAGGAGCGCGCTTTCGGGGAAGCGACGGTGCTTTGGGGAAGCGACGAGAAGCCATGGGCGCGAGGGGGCCGACTTTCAAAGCAACCTTTGCCGGCCTCCCGTGGGAGGGTGCCAATAGCGGCGGCGGCGGGGGGGGGGCAAACCGCCTCGCGGCACACCTGACCATGTCTCACGGCACACTAGTGTGCCGCGGCACACCGGTTGAAAAACACTGCTCTAAGTAACCTGGTCTTAAGCCATATAGGACTTTATAGGTCATAACCAACACTTTAAATTGCATCCAGAGACCAAACAGCAACCAATGCAGCTCGCGGAATGATGGTGAGATATGTGCATGCTTTGGAAGGCCCAGGACAACTCAAAGTGTAAAAACAAAACCTCATTTTCAAGACTTGTTTATTCCTTTTTGCCCCTCTCTCTCAGAAGTCAGTCGTGAGGTGCCAAAAATGAAACCGAAATTTAAAAACTTCCATATTTTGAAACTTCTGTTGCTAGTTTGATGATTACTATTGTAATCAGGCCAACATAAATGGGATTGCTGACCAACACAGTGATTTATGAAGATTAGGGTTTCTGTATTAATTTACGTAATCCCAGAACATTCTTCAAAGGTAGCCGCATGTAGAGGGCATTGCATTAGTCAAACATCGAGGTGATGAGGGCATGAGCAATTGTGAGAAAAGACTCCCTGTTCAGATAGGGCTTCAACTGCTGCACTAAGTGAACCTGTGCAAACGCCCCATCCCCTTGCCACAGCCAAAAGATGACGTTCCAAGCTCAGCTGTGTATTGAATGCCCAAGTTGCAAGCTGTCAGGTGCTGCCAGTCAGAATTCAGACAAATAAAACTCAGAGTCCTTTCATTTAAGGTTCAAAGTGAATTTATCAAAATCAGAACTTGAAGCATCAAAAGCAAAGCAAAGTCTGAATAAAATGGCACGTAACCCACATACTAAAACCCCCTTTTCCACACACACCCTGTTGGGCATCCGCCCAATCTCCATTGTCCAGATGCATCAGGTGGTCCAAGATGCTCCTCCCGGACTTCTCAGAAATGTGCCTGTCTAACGGTCTCATCAATACCTGGGAAAACGAAACTTGACAAAACTTTTCTCCTCCTGCACACTTCCCAACCCCCCCCTTATTATCTACCCCTCCCCGTCTCTATGACAACCAAGCAAAGAATGCAGGTTGACACAAGCCCTATCTGAAGGAGTCAAACATCCCCCCCCGGGTAACGGGCGGACAGATAGAATTATCCTTGGGAGGCAAACCCACAGCCATGCCATCTTGCTGGGGTGGAACATGAGCCTGTTACCCATCCAGACCCTCACAGCCTCCAGACACTGGAACATCACCTCCCTGCTTCACTGAATTGACACAGGGTGGAAATGTACAGCTGACTATCATCAGCGTACTGGTGGTAACTCCCCCCATGTTTTTGGATGGTCTCACCCAGCGGTTTCATGTACATATTAAACAGCAGGGGAGAGAGGATCGACCCCTGAGGCACCCCACTAAGGAGGGGCCTAAGAGCCAACTCTGGCCTCATGCCAACACTGACTGTGACTGACCAGAGAGGTAGGGGGAGAAGCACCATAAAGCAGTGCTTCCCAAACACAACTCCTTCAGTCGTCACAGAAGGATACCATGGCGATGGTATCTAAAGCTGTTGAGAGGTCAAGAGGCACCAGGATAGAGGAATGTCCCCTATCCCAGGCCTGCCAGAGATCATCCATCAGAGTGACCAAAACAGTTTCGGTACTGTAGCCCAGCCTGAAATCAGATTTCTGAGGGCCTAGATAACTGGCTCCATCCAAGAACTGTTGGAGCTGAAGTGCCATCACCTTCTCAACAACCTTCCCTAAAAAGAGAAGATTGGAGATGGGATGATAGTTGTTTAAAATAGCTAGATCCAGGGAAGGCTTCTTGAGGAAAGGATGCACCACTGCCTACTTTAATGTAGATGAGAAGGACTCCTCCATCAACGAAGCATTGATTGCCACCTGGATCCAGCTTTGTGTCACCTCCCTACTGACAGAAATCAGCCAGGAGGGATATGGGTCCAGTAAGCAGGTGGCGGAGCTCCCAGCTCCCATGGGCTTGTCTACTTCATTAGGCGTCACCAGGTCAAACTCCTCCCACACAACATGACTAAGACAGGCTTCAATCATCTTGCCGGACTCGTTGTCAGTCGACATTGCATTCCAGTTGGAGTCCAGCTCCATCCGGATCTGAATGATTTTATCTGCAAAAATCTTATTAAAATCCTCAACACTGCCCTGCAAGGGTTCATCAACACACACACACACATATTAAGGAGGGAGCGAGTCACTCTAAACAAGGTAGCTGGGTGAGATTCCACTGATGCAATCAAGGCAAAATGATACGTCTTGCTGCTTTGTTCGTCACTAAATAAGTCTTATTATAAAAACTTAATAGTGTTTAGTCAGATCCAGATTTACTGGTCCTCCAACGCCCCTATAGACATCTCTTCTGGTGTTTCTTCCCCCTGAGTTCCTTGGTGATCCAAGGAGATCTCCAGGGTCTACTGCTCCAGAGAGGTCACAAAGGCGCAATCCGGTCCAGAGCCTCTGCTGTGGCCATGTTCCAGACTGTTACCAGGGGCTCAGCCAAATTGTGTATAAGCAAATCTGGTATTTCCCCAAGTGCCCTCTGAAAGCCCTCTGGGTCCATCAGACATCTGGGGTGGAGTCACCTACTTGGTTTCGCCTCCCTGAGGGGGAGGATTGGAGCCCAAAAATCAAGCCATAACAGAGTCTTGTTTGTTTGTTTGTTTGTTTGTTTAGTCTTCTTTATTAATTTATGATGTTTATATAGCCATCACCACCACCATCTTACAAGGCAGGGCTTTGGGTGCATACAATAAAATAATTGAGATTATTATGCAAGATATTATTTTAAGTGAAGATAGCTTTGCATGGAAATTGTGATTCAAATATAGTAACATTGGAGATGCTCACTCTTAGGGAGAATTGATTCAGTCATTGAAGATACCTTCTCCAATGTGACAAGAAGGCAAGTGGCGGTGGGAGAATATACTTTTTAAGAATGGTACAGTTTGAATAAGCAAATAAATAAATATGGTGAACACAAGATTTATATATATATAGGTGAGACACGTTGAAAAAGCATAGCATCTAATGTCATAAAAACTAAGTTATTTTATCATACAGACAAGTGGGAAATTTTTGTCATCTATTTTTTTTTAAATTACACATACAATTAAAACAATCTTTCCCTTTCCTTCTCTTCAGTTCACTCTTCTTTCTTCTTTTCTCCCAATTATGCTCGTATAGGAACCCCTTGTTTTTCTTTGGTTCAGTCCGGAGTGGGTTACTGCCCGGATGGGGGGAATGCAGTGGGGTAGCGAAAATTGAGCCCCATCCCAGAGCACCCAATCTGCACTGAAAGATGTTGAAAGAAAATGCAGGGTGTCCTGCATAAGCCACACCCACAGTGTGGTAGCAAAAATTTTGGTAGTCCTTCACTGGTTCAGTCATATCCAATTGCCTCATTCCTAGGGCTGAAAGTGACCAGCGCAAGGTCACCTGGCAGCTTTGTGCCTAAGGCAAAACTGGAACTCACTTTTTCCAGGTTTCCAACCATAAACCTTAACCACTACATCAAACTGTCTCTCGTATATGACTCTTAAAGATATATTCAGAATATTGAAATGTTGTGGTTTCCATTTTGGGGACACTGTTTTACAAAGCTTGGTATCATCTACAAATTTGATGAGTTCCACTTTTACCCCCTCATCTAGATAATTTATAAAGGTCTTGAAGACTATTAGACATAATATAGAATTATCAATAGCACACTCTCACACACACTGCTAGCCAAACAAGATTAGTCAAACTAAGAAACTAATATCATTTATGTTAGAACTACCTTTATTGTAACAGCTATCATAGCAAAATCTTGCAAGTCTGAATGTGCTTTCCCCTTCCTCACTGTATCTTCATATAAAGTAGACAGGAGTCTGCATAAGACATTTTTTTCTAGTTATTTCCTTGACCTGGACTCAAGCCCCTGTTATCTGATCATGGCCTTGGTAGATGCCCTTCTTCCTGTTCTGCAAAGCTGTTCCCTATGCCCTCTATACACATGTACATACAAATACACATACACCACTGGGGTTCTAATTCGAAATTACTTTCATGTCTGGGAACAGAGCCAAGTCTTAAAAACCTTCCAGACCCCCTGGTGAATCCAGAATGTGGAGACTAGAAGCTGTGACAAAGAGAAGGATTGGTCCAAGAAGATGGCAGTGTTTAATTGAAGAGACCTGGAGCATCATGTAACAGCAGTTTCAGTTTGTTATTTGTAAAATTGGAATATCGTCAATGGTTCACCTCACCTGACTTTTCCACAGCTCCCCAAATCAGTAGGTTCAAATGTCCACTCAGACATGTTGTTTACTCTATAAATATTGCCAGACATTTGAGCTCCTTGGAGAAAAGGATGAGTTATGCATGTAATAAATAACACAAAACTGGTATCTTCTTTGAATAGTTAATCACTTCAATAATATACTGATTTCAGATCTGTAAAGAATTTTATAATGATGGTAAATTGAGCTCCCTCACCTGTCAAGGTCAATAAAAATTGTTCTGCTCTTACGATAACTCTCACCTGGTGAGTGCTTAAAACTCCTTTTGGACTATAAAAGCAAATCCTTCAGCATCCATCTAAAATGTATTTTTGATTTATTCTATTTAAAAGGGGTTTGAGAGACTGATTCAGAGTGTCTTTGTGCTCTGATGTGGGTGGACGTTTAAACAGACCTGTTCCACTCCCCTATTCCCTTTCCCAGAGTGTGTTTTCTGCATGCTACTAAAACCTATGGGCCTCATTCATGGTGGAGTCTAAAACCTTTTGCTAAATTTCAGGTTCAAAATTATGGTTTTGCATAATGAAATCTTTGTCAATGAGAATTTGAAATAGCATTACAAGCTGCGACTTATAGGAAGAATGATGATGGAAACCAGTTAATCATTCCACTTCCCAAAATCTGAGCGAAAGAGAACAAATTTGAATCCAACAAAAAAATACCTATTCAGCAAGTAAGTTATGACATTTAGCAAATGAAAAACTTTGTGCATTAAAAAGAAAGAAAGCAATTAATAGATAAATTGGTGTGTTTGTTATACAGTGGATTGGCTATTTACTTTGTCCACCAAGATTTTTACTCCAGTGGCAGCAAATTATTATTATTTTAGAAAGTCCAAACTCTCTTACACACTCTTCTACTTTTTAAAGAAAATAGACCAACAATTGGTAACATTTTTGTTTGTTTATAGCAAAATTTGGAATTGAGGAACCCAACAGTTGTCAGAAATTGCGGTATTTTGTTGAATTTTATTGAGTGGCCAGCTTTGGATAGAATATTAATCCACAGGCCCTTCTATTCTTCTTGGGGCATTGTTCCTTTGAGGCTGGAAGCTCTCCTTCCATTATCATAAGAAACTTAACATCTAAAATGTTATGGAGGTGAATAAGGAGCACAAGCAAGCAGCTCTAATACTTTCTTTAATAGATATTTGGAAGCTGTATTCTGAACTATGCTTGATATATATATTTCTTCAAACATACTTAAAATCTAAGTAATGAGGTAAGAACATAACATTACTCTGATTTTAATTTTAAATATTCATAGATCATTATAAAAATCCTAAACACAATATACAGTATAAGAATAAGAATAAAAATAAGAGATAAAAGGCATAAATGATAATAAAAGATAAAAGCAATATACTAAAAATAAGTGGTGTTAGAATAATCAGAAAAACATGTACCGTATTTTTCGGAGTATAAGATGTAACGTAGTAAATGCACCTTAGTTTTTGAGGAGGAAAATAGGGAAAAGACTCTGATAACCAGATATTCCACTGGGTAGCATCCTTAGTCTGATCAGTTTTAGCACATTATTTTATCGCCTGGTTAGAGGTTTAAAAAAACCTTATTTGGAGAGAGTAACAATGAAAGAGCTTGCAAGCCAATAAGAGCTAACAATGTTAGAACCTGGTTAGGGCTGGAAAGAAAAATTCTGAGCAAATAGAACAATGAAAAAAGCTGCAAAGACAGAACTTGGAAATCATTCTTAGCAGAGAGTAACAATGAAAGAGCTTGCAAGCTGTAAGAGCTGGGAAGATCGTTAACACCTGGTTAGAGCTGGAAAACTTACTTGGAGCAAGTTATAGTAATGAAAAAAAACTCTGCAAAGACTTAGAGATTGGAAAACATTCCTCGCAGACAGTAACAATGAAAGAACCTGCAAGGCTAGAAAGATCGTTAGCACCTAGTTAAGGCTGGGGGAAAAAGCTTCAAAAAAAAGCTGCATTCAGAGTATAAGACACACCTGAATTTTCAGCCTCTTTTAGGGAGGAAAAAGGTGTGTCTTATACTCTGAAAAATATGGTATATACATATATCTATTTATTAGATTTATAAGGTTGCACAAATATTATGACTCGCTTAATAATCTAGCAAAAAATAAATGGCAGCATAAGAACCTGGTGGAACAACATTAAGGGGAGATCATTCCAAAAGGCTGGTGCCATTTTAGAGAAAGCCTCTGGGTTCTTTATGTAGAAAGCCACCCTCCCCAGAATAAAATATTATTTATTCTTAATATAAAACTAGGCAGAATAGGATATTTCTCCTGAAGGAGAAAAGGAGGGACATCTTCCTAAAGGCAGAAAGCAGCCCCAGTCTTCCTGCTATAGGAAAACAGCCTTAAACAGTAACTTGAAGAGGCTAATCTTTAGGAATGGATATTTTGTGTCAATTCGGAAAGCTGGGTTACTCTATTTATAAGCAAAGAGCAGTCAGAAACTCCAAATAAGCAACACAGGCAAGGAGCCAAAGCTGACAAGATTAGCTCAGACAAATAAAAATCTATGATTTGTATTTCCCCCTTTGCCTTTAGAGCTAGCCATGACCCCTGCATGACCCCATAGAAATCTAGCAGCAGCTATTAAAATATCAAAGGACATATTCTTGCCCAAAAACATGTATCTCATTCATAAAGCCCCAAAGAATATATAAAAGCTCTCCTACTCTCAACCTCATTTTGTCAGCACCATGATGCTGTCACTAGTTTCTGGCTACCAAAAAACCAGAGGTCTCCTTTCCTGAAGCTTGGCTCCATTTTATTTCCAGCTTGTTTCTCCTGGTTTGGAACCGGACTGGATTTTTCTTCCAACACTTATGGATTGGTGGCAACCAGGTCTGCCAAGAACTGGACTTATCCTGAAGTCCGTTGATGCTGCTTAATATTCTTTGTGTAAGGCTGAAGATTTTATGTTCCAAACAACTTACACCTTGTTAGTAAGCCACCAGCAGTTGATTTAAATCTATTACCATGTTGTAATAGGTGTATGGGAAGGCCTCTCAAGCATGCTGTCTTTTTACTGCACTTGATCTTCCACACCAGGATCACACCAAAGCCACTCCCATTCATAGTGCCCCATAGAAAAACTGTACTGATACTGCTACAAAAGCTTATCACCCCTGCAGTGAATTGTACAGGACTATCTGTAGAACATAGTTGGTCAAATTGCTGATATCTATCTTCCTTATTTTGTTTTTAAGACTGTTGACAGCTGGATGTGCTTCAGTATATTCAGAAGTTAAGGGCCTCTCATCCCACAGCAGATGTACTTCCAGCAACCTTTCTAAAGTGCCTCAAATATGGGAATTTGAAGAGATTGTTCTTTTATGGATTTTATTAGTGTTCGTGGAAGGAGCTTAACTGAAGATCATTATATAACCTATGGATTATTTCCTTTGTTATTTCACTTTTCCAAAATAGGAGTAACTGAAATTAAAATATAAATATGAACAATTATTGGAGTATTTTACTTAAAACCAGGGCAACTGACACAGCATTTAATGGAAGTTGACAGCTAAATACCCCTGCCACAGCAGTAAAGTGTTGAACAATGCATATGAAAATAAACAGCCCAAATGAAAGCTATTTCTGCAGATGCCTTTGGCTTGCTTTCTCAACCCTGAACAGGTTATTTGAGATGGTAATTGCTGCCAAAGAATTTTTCTCCTCTTTTTTAATATACCTTATGAGATTTACCTCAAGGCAAAATAGAGTGCTTTTATGGATATGCTTAACTTTAAAATAAGCAAAATCAATACCAGAAAGAGCAAAGCTGTCTTATGCAGCTTAGCCAATAGTTATTTGTGTGTCTCCAAAATCTCAGTTTCACTTGACTGGCAGGGCTGGGAAGAGCAAGGAGGTTTGGTATTTCATAGATCTTTTGGGAAAGTGACATCCAAATCCATCTTGTTTCCAATTTTGTCTATCCCATTTAATATGTGGATCAGTCAAATATGGTCAATGTCACTAATATTTATTTAATATTCCATTTTGTTAAATTTCCTCAAGTTATTTTCTTAGGGAAACTATAAGAAAAGCACCCATTTATTTTATGAAAGTTTCTTAGTCTTGCACACAATGTTCCCTAATAAACATTTTTTTAATGCAACCACCAGTAACTTAGTGCTTTTCCATATCAACTTTCCCCAAGATGTATCATGTGTTGCTTTGTATAAAACTTTTAGATCAAGAATAATACCTCGTGGTGGACTCCATAAATTACTCCTGTTATCTTCTGGGATAGATTCTATATTGACAAGATTATTCAATTTCACTCTAAACAGAATTGCAAATTTCTCTTGTATTCTTTTGAAATTTTATTCAATTTATGCTGCACTGCTGGAATGCAAGTAATTGAAAATTTCTCATACATGTTGGCTGGGTTGTCTTTTTATATTAAAGAGTAATGTTTCTTTTTTATTTCTAAGCAGCCAAGAGTCCTTAAGGAGTAGGGCAGCCTTGAAATTGAATACAATGATGATGATGAAGATGATGATGACTGCAAACCTCTGCAAACAGTGAAAATATCCAATTGCACTAAATCATATCTATTCCCCAAAAACATGCACAATATCAAGCTGACTGGTGTTACATACAGATGGATGTAATAGTAAATTGCATAGCTGCCGCTGATTGGCAAATCTAGCGGTGGGACAATTAAACCCATGTCAATGGCTAGGAGTCTTTAGGGAAGCCCTTAAAAGCAGCTTCCCTGCAGCCTGCAGGCAGTCCATATTAGTTCTAGCTAATAGACAATAAAGGTGCTGATCTGTTCCTGTTCCTGTGACTCGCCTCTTCATTTATGCGCAAATCTAACAATTATAAAATTCAAATCGATAATCAAAATGCATCAAGTTCAATAAAGTGGTAATGAAAATTAGTAACGAATGAAGCAGAACTCATTGAAGAGATAATTCTTTAAAAATGCAACTCGTCAAGGTGATGATGATTCTTCATGTAAAATAATGGATTTGTTTGTGTGGACCCTTTTTCCAAGATGAATATGCATATGTTAAATGATACTGGGATGGGGTTTAAAAAAAACTCTGCCCCTGGACTTTCACACTTAGTTTCCTTTCCTGGGTCCATATTTAAAGTGGTTGAAAGGGCAGGATTGCCTATCTGGCCCTGATGCTAAGTTAAACTCAACACCATTAAAGTAAAACATTGGGTTTCAAGATATAGCTTTAAAGCAGCAATTTATTTGATGAAGGTGATGTTATTAGGAAAAAGAATAATCTAGATGAATGCTATAATATTGGAACAAGGAGAAAAAGTTTTGCTTTTTGTTTGCTTGTCCTTCAACAAAGATGAAGAAGATCACGCTTATTTTATATTTTTGATCAGATTGTGCAAATTTATTCTATATCATTTTTCTGATTTTCTGAAAACAGGAACGCATAAAATCAAGAGGTTGATCCAGCTACTCTACCACCTATTCTACACTTGTGCATTTGGCTTTTCTTGCTGAAGTGCAAAACCTTAGTTCACATTACAGTATTTGAGAAACCTAAGATTTACTGAATTGTTGATGATGCTAACATTCCTGTATATTAAAACCAATGCTCTCAATATATGGTGCTTTTCATAAATACAGGCTGCATTTCTAAACATACTTGGGTATGGAAAACCTAGAAACACCTTCTGGTTTTTGGCTACATATTTTTCATCTTCCTACCCGCCTCCAAGAATTAGGGTATCCATTTACCTCCAAAGCTTCCCTCAAATCAAATAGATCCTCCAGATTGCATTTTACCATTACAGGTAGTCCTTGACCTATGACCACAATTGGGACCAGAATTTCCATCATAAGTCTTTACAGCTGTAAATTGAGTGAGACTCAGTTTTGTGACTTTTTTATAGTGGTTGTTAAAAGAATCACATAACAAGTGTTTTGCTGTAAGTTGGCAAAAAAGATCACAAATCACAATCATGAGACTTCATGATGCTGCAATTGATACAGATTTGGGGAGTTGGAAGGGATCTTGTAGGTCATCAAGTCCAACCCTCCACTCAAGCAGAAGACCCTACACCATTTCTGACAGATGGCAATCCAGCCTCTTCTTGAAAGCTTCCAGTGATGAAGCCCCCACAACTTCTGATGTAGTTCCAATCTTTAAAAGGGGGGGGGGAATAGATCCAGGAAACTACATACCTATCAGCCTGCTCAATACCAAGGAAGATTCTGGAAAAGATAATCAAGCAACGAATCAGCGAACATCTAGAATCAAACAAAGTAATAACCAAAAGCCAACATAGGTTTGTCAAAAACAGATCATGCCAAAGTAATTTTATTACATTCTTTGAAAAAGTGACAAAATTAGTGGAATACCATTGATATAATTTATTTAGACTTCAGTAAGGCATTTGATAAAGTAGATCATACTCTTCTACCAGATAAAGTAAAAAAAAATGTGGGTTAAATAACAGCATCATCACCAGATGGATTCGTAACTGGCTGACCAACTGTACTCATTGTGTAATCCTTAATGGAATGGCATCTACATGGAGGGAAGTATGCAGTGGAGTACCCCAAGGCTTTGTTTTAGGTCCAGTACTCTCCAACATCTTCATCAATTACTTAGATGAGGGAATAGATGGCAAATTAATCAGATTTATAGATGACACCAAGCTGGCAGAAATAACCAATACTCCAGAAGATAGGCTTAAAATACAGAAGGATCTTGGCAGACTTTAGCATTGGGCACTATCTAACAAAATGAAATTCCATGGTGAAAAAAGTAAGGTCCTACATTTAGACAAGAAAACCAATATCCACAGGTACAGTATATGTGGTACCCTGCTCAATGTGAGAGGGACCTTGGAGTCCTAGTAAACAACCATTTAAATATGAGTCAGCAGTGTGCAGCAGCTGCCAAAAAAGCCGACACAGTTTTAGGCTGCATAAACAGAAGGATAGAATCAAGATCAAAAGAAGTGTTAATACCACTTTATAATGACCTGGTAAGGTCACACTTGGAATACTGCATTCAGTTTTGGTCGCCATGATGTGAAAAAGATGCCGAAACTCTAAAAAGAGCACAGAGAAGAGCAAGAAAGGTGATTAAGAGACGAGGCAAAAAATGAAGACAGTTGCAGGAACTGGGTATGAGTAGTTTAATGAAAAGAAGGACTAGGGGAGACATAATAGCAGTGTTCCAATATCTCAGGGGATGCCACAAAGAAGAGGAAGTCAAGCTATTCTCCAAAGCTACTGAAGATAGGACAAGAAGCAATGGGTGGGAACTAATCAAGGACAAAAGCAACTTAGAATTAAGGAGAAATTTCCTGACTGTTAGAACAATTAATCAGTGGAACAACTTGCCTCCAGAAGCTGTAGGTGCTCCATCACTGGACATTTTAAAGAAGAGATTGGATAACCATTTATCTGAAGTGGTGTAGGGTTTCCTGCCTCAGCAATGGGTTGGACTAGAAGACCTCCAAGGTCCCTTCCAACTCTGTTATTTCTATATTTCTGAAGGCAAGCTGTTCCATTGTTCTCACTGTCAGAAAATTTCTCCTTATTTCCTGGTTGAGTCTCTCCTTGTTCAGTTTCCAGCAATTTGTCTGGCCTTCAGATGCTTTGGAAAATAGCTTGACTCTGTGGTAGCCCCTCAAAATATTGGAACAATACTATCATGTCACCCTGGTCCTTTTCTTCACTAAACTGCCCAGTTCCTACAACTGTTAATCGTATGTTTTAGCTTCTAGTTCCCTAATCATCTTGGTTGCTGTTCTCTAGAGTGTCAACTAGCATGGTGATCAAAACTGGATGCAGTATTCTAGATATACTAGGTCTTACTAAGGCTTTATAAAATGGTATTAGTACCTCACTTGATTTGATTGTTTCCCTCAGACTCAGTCTGGTCATCTCCTACATTGTGTGCTTTAATGAATCAAATCAGTAAAACTGTGTGCCTTTCCTATTACTCTTAAAGCAGAGACTGCTTTTCCTCAGTATCTCAAAAGCTCACTGCAAAACAGGGCTGCTTTAATGAGCAACAGAGAACTTCTGGGTTCACATAAAGCCATTTTTTTTTTTGGAAAAAAATATTTTTGATCCTCTATATCTTAACAGTTCATATGGCCTTGACAGCTGTGGAGCAGATTTTAAAAATTCAGCCCGTCAAGAAAAAATGTTCCACTTCTGTTCATAGATATTTACTGCAAATAAATGTGTGATAAATTTTGAATATAAACAAGAATGGGCTTTTGAATTTTTGTGTGAATCATCAGCAAAATATATTTCTGATTTGAATCTGAAATAATCTGCTTGTTTAAATTGGAACTCTTAAAAGCAACTGGAAGATTGTATAAAGGGTAATAGAGGCAACAAAAGGATTCTTGGGAAAATAACAGGAAGCAATACTGGAAGAATTATAAGATAGCAGAGTACATGTGGGTTCTTATGTTGTTATTGGAAGTGGAACAGCCGCAATGCATTAACACTTCTACTTCAAAAGTATTAATCTCCGTTTTTTCTTTCGTTCTTTTTTTCTCCTTAACATATGGAAGAGACGGATCATTTATTTTCTTTGGCAGATTTTGGAGTATTTCAGCATAACTTCAGTGTTATTCTTTATACACAACACCCTGCCTTTAGCAACTGTCACAATTTGACATGCATGTGGTTAAGGCTATACACTATGTCTTCAGTTAATCAAGGAAACCTACCACTTCTCAATTAAAGAGTTTAGGAACAGGAAGAGTAGTACATTCCAAGATCTTCTATAATTGTTTGGGGAGTAAAATCACGTGAGTTTTACTTGAGACATCCCTTGGAATTCAAGACTGTTGTCGTTGCTATTCAGGAAGTTATTACAGGCATTATTTTGTTCCAAACCATCTAGTCTAGGTCTTTAGCCAAAGAGGACAGCTTCAAAATCTATAAACATCTTGATATATTTGATCAACCAAAGGAAAATGAATGTGGCTTTTGTGATTTCAACACATTTATATTTCAGAATTGCATGGAAGTCTCCAAATATTGCTGACTTCATGATTTGGGGGAGGAACAAGACTTAGCAGAAGAGATAAGATTTTACTGAAAGAGTAGTAGATGCTTAGAACATACTTCCAGCAGACGTGGTTGGTAAATCCACAGTAACTGAATTTAAACATGCCTGGGATAAGCATATATCCATCCTAAGATAAAATACAGGAAATAGTATAAGGGCAGACTAGATGGACCATGAGGTCTTTTCATGCCATCAATCTTCTATGTTTCTATGTTTCTACTTTCAATATTTTATTTTATTATGATGAATTTTGCTGAGAACTGAAAAGATCAGTTTGGAATTGAAGT